>NW_026067949.1:40716942-40983874 GCF_014885135.2 Alexandromys fortis
TCTTACACCTGTCAGAATGGCTAAAATCAAAAACACCAATGATAGCCTTTGCTGGAGAGGTTGTGGAGAAAGGGGTACCCTCATCCATTGCTGGTGGGAATGCAAACTTGTGCAACCACTTTGGAAAGCAGTGTGGCGGTTTCTCAGGAAATTCGGGATCAACCTACCCCTGGACCCAGAAATCGCTTTTTTAAAAGGCCTTTTTATTTTATATATACATATATGGGGGATTATGGTTGGAGATACAGACAGCTGTGAACCGCCTTTTATGGGGCCTGGGAACAGAACTCAGTTCCTCTGCAAGAGCAATACCTGCTCTGAACTCCAAGTCTCTTTCTAACCGGGGAAGTGACTCCCCCCCACACAACACTTAGGAAGATTTGCACTTGTTCATCCGTTCGTCTCACTTGTACCCCAATACTTCATGTGAATGTGAGCAGACTGTAGCCCAAAGCAGAAGCATCACTTCGGATTCCTTTTCCAATATATCGTTTAATTTTTATTTTATATATGTGGGTATTTTGTTTGTGCACCCAATGGGTGCAGTGCCAGTGGAGGCCAGAAGAGGACATCGGACCCCTTAGACCTAGATAGAATTATGGATAGTTATGAGCCACTATGTGAGTACTGGGAATAAACCTGGGTCCTCTTGAAGAGGACTCAGTGTTCTTAACCACCGAGTCATCTCTCCACCCTTGAATTTGCAGTATTTAGTTTTAACATTTCTGTTAAAAGTCACAGTGTTAGGCTTGGGGACTGCCGTGCCCATGAGCATGCCAGCTGCACTGTGACCCCGGTGTCTAGACCTAGATGTATCAGCACAGCATTTCCTTTATTCCCGTAGCATCCTGAATAGCTCAGGCCAGGCTCGAAGTTGCTGTGTAGCCCAGCTCTTCATCCCAAATGCCTGGGTTACAGAAGAGGCCTCTGTCTGGGGCTTACTGCTTTCCTGAGTGTTTGGAACATAAATCCTGGGGGCTGGAAGATGGCTCAGTGGATGAGGTGCTTGTGCCGTGAGCCTGAGGACCTGAGATCGTGTTTTCAGTGCCCATGTTCAGTCTGGGTGCAGTGGCGCAATGGTAGGCTCCTAACCCCAGGGCAGGCAGAGCCAAGACAGGAAGATGGACGCCTGCAGTTCTCTGGGCTCTATAAGAGTCAGTGTCTCAAAAAAGAAGGTAGAAAGCAATAGAGGACATCATCCTGCATCCTACACACACGCACGCACTCGTGTTCGCATGTAAGCCCATGCACATGTGCACACACATGTACGCGGACACACACACCCCTTTTGCAATCAGCCCTTGGGGAGACTTAGCACATTTCTTGCCAGTGGCCGTTAGTGATAGATTTATATTGTCAGGTTCTCAGAGTCATGATTATGTGTGCACAAGGCAGTCTTTGTGAACGGCGTGCAAGGCCAGGGGCAAAGTACTCTGGACAAGGTTCATGTTTTCCAGTTGCTCTGCTGGGAGAGCGGTGTGTCGGGCCACCCTCCTGGGTAAGTTTTCTCCTCCTAGCCTCTGGGTTCTGTAAATTCCTAAGTCTAGTAAGAAATAGTAGTAGATTTTAATTGTGTTACAGTCCTCCAGTCACCGGCCAGGATCGCTGTAGGAGCGCTGTAACAAACAGCGCTGCTGTGGGGGATGACCCCTATTGGCCCTCTCAGAACGCCTTCCTACTCATCCCCAGGTACTCCCGCACTGCTGTCTGCGGCTGTGGTTCTTTGCAGAGCCTGCCAATTGTACTCTCTGGTAGACAGAGCTGCTATGTTAATCTTTAATTGTTTAGTCTTTAACCCTTAAAAAAATAGACTGCTTGGGTTGTTTGTTTTTGTTTAACTGATTTTTTTTTTTTTTTTTTTTTTGCGCCAGTATCTGGCCATGTGCCCCCAGGCTGGTCTTGCCTCCACCTACTGAGTGCAAGAGATTATAGGTGTTTGTGTACCCCAACACCTGCTTCCCTTCTGTCTTTAAAGTATGTATGTATTTCTTTTGTGTGCATGTGTGTGTGTGTCCGTGTGAGCGTATGTAATGTGTCTGGGCATGCACAGAAGACAGAAGAGGACATTAGCTTCCTTGGAGAAGGAATTAGAGACATTTGGGGAAGGAGCATCAGGCTTGTTACATGGATGTTGGGATCTGAACTCTGGTCTTCAATGCTCTTAACCCCGGGGGGGGGGCATCTCACTCATCCCACCCCCACTCCCCATCCTTCGTGCCTTTGTAATGAATGAAGAGCTCACACAAACTCTTCTTGGATTGTCAGCTTCTGCATCGCAGAAGTCATTCTCTATAACCTCTGAAATATAAATCATTTTCAGATTTTTTTTCTAGCCGCGATAGCGCTTACATGAAATTCAGTTCTATCCAAATTGCCAGAGTCCCAAGCCTGGGGATCAAGTTCTGGCTGGGGAAGGGGCAAATGCTGTGCGTGCCCACCGTGCCCTCTGCTTTTCAGTTGCATTTCTTTCTTTCTTCCTCTCTTTCTTTTTCATAGGGTGGGGCTGTTTTGTGGTACTGAGAAATCAAACCAAGGCTCCCATGCATGCATCAGCTGGCACTCGGCCACTGAGCTGCGTCTCGAGCAGAGAGCTTTTCTCCTGTGGCTTCTTTTGCCCCTGACAGTTGCTATGGGTATCAGAAAGTGTTGTGAATCTCTCTGTTGCCCGGGGTTAACTTTGAGTCTCGTGTCCTCCTGTCTCAGCATTTTGAGTAGCTTTCATGGGAGTAATGCTTTATATTTTTTGTTTTTTTGTTTGTGTGTGTTTGTGTGGAGTGTGTGTGTGTGAAGTGTATGTATGCACACAATATACAGGCGTGTCTGTGTGTGTAGAGGATATATGTACACAGTATGTGTAGGTGTGTCTTGTCTGTGTAGAGGATATATGTGCACAGTATGTGTAGGTGTGTCTTCTCTGTGTAGAGCATGTATGTACACAGTATGTGTAGGTCTGTGCATACACATAAAAAGGCAGAGGTTGACCTCAGGTGTCATCCACTATCATCTCTCCACTTTACTATTGAGAGACAAGAGAATCTGGCGCTCACTGATGGGCTAGACTGGCTGGCTAGCAGGCATGGCCCAGAACTGGAGTTACAGACATGGATGACCATGGGTTTTGGGGTTTACACTGAGATCCTCACACTTGCACCCTAGGTATTTTGCCATGACCATCTCAACCCCCAGTTTTTGTTGGATACTGTTCTAGAGAAGAAATAGGATTTTTTGAGCTAGAACCCTTTATGTAGATAAATGAAACTGTTCCTAAGCAATTGTTTGCTTTTCACTATACTTAAATGTCCCAGAATTACAAGTTTCTGTGTCAATATGTTCAAAAGAATAGAATTTTTAAAAATGAAATGTTTAGTGTTGTTATACATGTATAGTTTCATTGAAACATTTTTCTAGTTAAAGTCACAATACACAAAAAATATAAAATAAAAAGTAATACATTTTACTTAAAGTTCTTTCTGGATGCTCTTTCTGAACATGCTTTCTCCGTGTTCACATCCATAGTCAGTGTTCTACATCTGTGGCCATAGCCTGCATTACCTGTGTGACTTCCTGCAGTGTCTTAGCCCTGGGATTCCAGCTGCTCAGAAGGCTGAAGCAGGAGGATCAAAGGTTCAAGGCCTATGTAGGGTGCAGAGTGACTCTGAAGCCGACCTTGGCAATGTAATGAGCTCCTGTCTCAGAATCTAAAAGTACAGGATTTTAAGTGGGCTGCAGACAGACGTAAAGCTCTTGCCCAGCACATGCAGGCCGGGCTTTGTCCCCAGAGTGGCTAATGGCAGTGACGGTCAATCTGACCCCTCTTTTAGTATCTCTAGCCAGAGTTCCTTCGGCCATTGCTATGCAACAGACAATTGAGTTCTCAGTTTTCTAATGGAGTTTGGGTGTCTGTTGCCAGTTTTCATTTTAGAAGTAAAATATCTGAGACATCCAGTAATGCTTGAGTCTTTAAAAATACATTGTCAGGGTGCTCTAAACATTTAAATAAATCTTTATTTTGAACTGAGCAACACTGAGCAGGTTGAGGCAGGAGGATCACAAGTTACAGGCCCTGAAGCTAGAGAGAGAGAGATAAACAATCTTAAATAGCCCATACTAACCTCAAACTCACTGTGTAATGGGGCATATCTTTACATCATACACATATTAATAAATAATAACTGATTTTGAAGTATTTTAAGTAAGCTAAGTGTTTGGAAGAGTAGTGGCCACGTGTTTGCTCTCAGTCACATGGCACCACATGAGAACACTAGGTTTCCTTCTGGGTCAGATGGGAATTGAAACTCTTTAGACAAAGCTGTTTCAGAAGCTTCTGGCTATGCTTTAACACTTTGATAAGATCTGGTACAGTTCTTAATCTGTAGCAAATTCTTGTTTTGTTTTCTTTTTTTGAGACCTATGTAGTTGGGAACTTGATCTATAACCGGGCTGGTCTCGAACTCGGAGATCTGCCAGCCTTTGCCTCCAGTGCCAGGATTAGAGTGTGTCACCACACCTGGTCTATAGCAGATTGTTAAAGCGCACCTATCTATGGTGTTAGGTAGTAGTCATTTCAGATTGCTTTCTGTTGCTGCAAAAATACAACTACAGATGGGAGGTGGTTGTGGTGTACAGCTTTAATCCTAGTGCCTGAGAGGCAGAGGCAAGTGGATCTCTGCGAGTTCAAGGCCAGGGCTGCACAGAGAAACCCTGTCTTGAAAGAGAGAGAGAGAGAGAGAGAGAGAGAGAGAGAGAGAGAGAGAGAGAGAGAGAGAGAGAGAGAGAGAGAGAGNAGAGAGAGAGAGAGAGAGAGAGAGAGAGAGAGAGAGAAAGCTGGGCAGTGGTGGTGCACGCCTTTAATCCCATCACTTGGGAGGCAGAGGCAGGAAGATCTCTGTGAGTTTGAGACCAGCCTGGTCTACATAGTGAGACCCTGTCCCCAAAACAAAGCAAAACAAAAATATTTTATAAGACTTAGAGTTTGAATTATAAAAGAATAGCATGTCTGTTCTTGGGGAGGGGTGCGTGCTAGTCACACCCCACTCACATCTGTTCTGCAGTAATCCCTGAGATGCTGAGGGAAGAGAAGTGACAGTGAAGCAGCTCTCGAGCTTGGAGAGAGACGAGCGTCGTGGTGGGTGTGTTACTCAGATACTTTTGAAAAAGAAAACAGACCTGAGCATGATGCTGTATTTCTGAAATTCCACCCCATAATCCCAGCACACAGAAAAATGAGGCAGAAAGATTGCTCTGAGCTCTTCCAGGCCAGCCTGGGACGGACCCTAGAGTGAGGCCCTGTAGAGATGGTAGGGGGAGGCGGCAGAAACTGCTCTACACAGGACACACAGGAGACAGCACAGAGACCCCTGGTGGACACTACACTTTGCAGACTCTCCGCAGAAGTCTTGGAAAAGCTTTGTTTTTACTAAGCAGAGAATTTGTTTTATTAGGTGACCAGTAAAATTTCAGTGAATAAAAGGTAAGACGGGATGTCCATCCTGTTTGCTGGCAAGAGACCATGGTGAATCTGTAGCCCAGTAATGTGAATGGGTGGCCGAAAGCGCATTTGCATGAGCCGTGAGCTTCCATGATCTTCCGTTGTGTACAGTGGTAGCATGTAATGTAGTCGAGGGCTTAGAACGAGAAGAGCACACTCAGCCACATCTCCACAGAAGATGTTTAAATACCAGCGTACCATGAAGTCATAGGAGTGGCGTTGGAAGTCTACTTTTTCTGTGGGAGACACTTTCTAAGAGATATTTGCATACACAAAGCCACCGTTTTGAAAAGTCTCAAATTTTGATTGTAAAGGTGGCTCAGGGATGAAGAGCACTCTGCTCTTCCAGAGAAGCTGAGTTTGGTTACCAGCAACCACATCTGGCCAGTTGAGCTACAGCTACCTGTAACTCCAGCTCCAGGGACTCTGGCACCCTCTTCAGGCTTCTGTGGGTATCACCACATGGGCAACACACACATTAAAAAAAAAATCTTTAGAAAGAAGAAAGAAAACAAACTCCTGGAAACCTGAAATATGTTTCATAACTGTTCTTAACTCATTTGGTAAAAGTGCAGGCTTTGCATTTGCTTGAGGTTGTTTTAGATTTCACTATTTAATATGAACATCCACTCATGCCATGCAGAAACATTAATATTTGTGGTTGTGGGGTGCTTTCCACACTTCCCAGTTCTGCACAATGAAGGCCACATGACTTTAGTGACATTTAGGTGGTTTGTTTTATGTGTGCACAGAATGACAACTTTTGTCTTTGTTCTGTGGCAAGAGTTAGAAATCATGCTTAGATTTTTTATTATTATTTTAAGAAAAGTCGATCATTTTCATCATGATAGTTATTTGTCCTGAGTCTGAAGAAGAATGTCCACATGCTCTCAGCTTTGCTGAAGTGTTCCACATAAGTGCCGACCGGTGTGGCTGCGGCACACGCTCAGATTTCAGAGTCTGATTGAGCTCTCAACAGAAGAACATCTGTGTTGCTTGTGTGAAGTAAGCGCACTTGTTTCTGTCCACTGGGAACCTTGAGGTAGCTGACCGTAGGTAGCTTGGAGCATTCAGTGGTGCAATAATACCTCCGCCTCCATGCTCGCAATCCCAGCCCCTTTCCCTGCTAATCTCTGTTAAATGACAGAATCCCAGGCCGCCTCCCTCTCAGTTACCCCTTGGGGAATCTTATTTTTAAAAACACTTTCCTTTCTTGCCTGCATGACATTTTATCTTTCTTTTCCTTTCTTTTTGCCGTTTGCAAAGACTCTTGGGAGGATTTGACTGATTTGGTGGAACAAGTGCGTGATGATACAGAAGGTGCGTGCCTCACCAGCGTCTCTCAGCTTTCTTTTGCCGTTGCCTTTCCGTTTGCTCCTTTTCTTTTTGTTTATCTTCTAACCACCTTTTAATTGTCCTCCATAAGAAGGAGTGTCCGATTTGGGTTTTATGTACCATGGCGATAACTGAGAAGTCCCTGTGCTTCTTTCAAGTAGTACAGCGCTCTGTGTATTTACAGCTTTCCTTAGGGTTTTTGTCAAAACATTTAACAGGGGCATTAAATTACATCAAACTTTCCTGTGACTTGTTTTTAAATTTGCTTTTATATTTGTGAATTTCACAGCAGTCAAAAGTAACAGCAATTTCTGAAAAGTATTAAAAGTTCAGCCCACTTTTCAGAGTATTGGATCTCTGGTATCTTTGTTTCAGTGGTCTGCATCAAGATGATACAAATCATACATCACTGCCTCTTGAATCGCTCATTTTTTTTCTCAATGTCAGCTTTATTGAGATGTAATTCTCACACTGGGTAAAGACTACCATTTTACTGTGTACAGAGTGATCATTAATGCATTCACAAAGCTGCGTGTTTACATCACCACCATCCTGCTCTATAATGTCATCTCCCAAAACAGGAACCCATGTCCCCGTTATCAACCGTTCCCTATTTCTCGTACCTGCCTGTCCATGCCAATCCCCAGCCTCCTTTTCGTCTTTGTAGATCACCTGTTCTGGACATCCCATTGAAACTCTGTCATGAAATCCATGTCTTTTTGTTCGTGACTTCTCTCACTCAGCATATTTTCCGGGCTTGTCCCTATTATGTGCAGAAAACATGCTGCTGTGTGGACACACCATATTTTGTCCAGCCATCATGTTGGTAGATATTTGACGTGTTTGTAGTTAATTGTAAGGAATGTTTATGTGAAAACACACAATGGGTTCATAATGTTTCATACTGAGAAAATATCTTGAAGTGGAATTCTAGATAAAATGGTAATTCAGTGATTTTAATTTTTATTTTACATGTATTGGTGTTTTACCTAGAAATGTCTTTGCACCACAGGTGTACACACGAGGTCCCGAAGAGGGCATCATGAGACAGCTGTAAGCCACCATGTGGGTACTAGGACTCTAACCCAGGGCCTCTGGAAGAACAGTCAGAGCTCTTAACCAACGAGCATGTCTGCAGCCTAGACTCTAACATTTTTGAGAAATGTCAGACTTGTCTAAAGCATCTGCACCATTTTACATACAATCTGCAGCACATAAGGTTGTAGCTTCGTTAGATCCTTAACTAATACTTTCTAGTTTCCTTTTTTAAAAAAACTTATTATGTGTGTGTTTCTATGTGGTAGTGTTTTGTCTGCATGTATATATGTGTACCATGTATGCACCGTATGTGTGTGTGTCTGTGTGTCTGTATCTCTGTGTGTGTGTCTGTGTGTGCATGTCTGTGTGTCTGGGTACACTCACAAGTGCAGAGGGGTCAAATTCCCTGGAGCTGGAGTTGCAGGTGGTTGTGGGGTGCTTGCTGTGGGTGCTGGGAATCAAACTTGGGCCTTCTGCACATTTAACCGCTGAGACATTTCTCCAGCTCCTTTCTTTTTCAGGATTTATTTAGATTCATCTGGGTCTTTTGCATTCCTGTAGGTATTTTAGGATAAGCTTGCCAGTTCCTGTAAATAAGACAGCTGGGGTATTGATAGGGATTGCTTTGAATCTGTATTAACTCAAAGAGTATTGCTATCTTAGCACAATTAAGTCTTGAAATCCATTGGCATTAGATTTCTGTTTATTTTGATGCTTTAAATTTTCATTTCCAGCCAGGCAATGATGGCACATGCCTTTAATCCCAGCATTCGGAAGGTACAGATAGGTAGATCTCTGTGAGTTTGAGGCCAGCCTGGTCTGCAGAGCAAGTTCCAGGACTGGCTCCAAAGCTGCAGAGAGAAACCCTGTCTCAACAAAAAAAAGAAAAAAAATTCATTTCCATATTTTGTTTTCAGTGCACAAAGCTTGCACATCTTTTGTCAATTTATTTTTAAGTATTTTCTTTTTGATACCATGCAAGTGAAGTCATTTTTGAGCTTTTTGCTACTGATTTGGTCCTTTCTCATCTACAAGTTGATTTTTGAAACTGTAGTAATGCTGAAAGCTATATGCAGTATGCTTTTTTATGTATACTTTTCAGGGAAAACATTCAGTTTCTTATTAGGCAGGATTCGAGATTAGCTAATAAGCGATAACAATTATAATAATATTGTGTAGTAGGTTGATTGGACATGACCGCAGATACTTTATGGTGCAGAAGCGTCTTTTTCCCTGGTAGAGCTGAGAATGCTCATTTTCTCACTGAACAGAAACACTGTACAACAGACTGTCTCTTTGGCATATCTAAATTTCCAGCATTACTACTCTTGCATTTTCAAGCCGTTATTAAATAATGGCCATTAATGAATAATAGACACACTGTGATACTGTAACTAAGGCGGCTTCTGAGTGACTGACAGGCATAGAGATGACTCATTGGACAGAGAGGTGATTCACTTTCCACTGTGGGCAAGAAAGGGAGACATTTCCATTACACTGCATAGAAAGGCATGCAATTTAAAACTTATTAGTTATTTCTGGAATTTTCCATTTAATATTTTTAGATCATAGTGACTTGTAGAAAGCAATATGCCAGAGAAGAGACTGCTATCCAATTAAGTCTTGTATTGATCTTGTATCCTGTAGCCTTGCCAAATACACTGATTAGCTAATACTTTCTGTTTGCTTATGGAATCTTTAAGTCTATAATAACATAATCTCCAAAACTATTGATTTTACCCTTCTTCTCATCTAGATGTCTTCTGTTTTTCCTAATTGCCCTGACTAAGCTCTCCTCCAGGGTGTTTTTTAAGAACTGGTGAGAATGACCGTGTGTATCCTGTTGCTGACCTCCAGCAAAGCCTTTTACCTTTAGATATTATTGTAGTAGATAATAAGTTATAAGATAATAAGTAAGTCTACAAAGCAAGTTCCAGGACAGTCAGAGCTGTTACACACAGAAACCACATCTCAAAAAACCAAAAACACACAAAAAGGAAATTCTTTTCTTTTCCTAGTTTGTTACATATAAGTGTTTTTAGATATGTCAGCCTACATTTTGTCTACATCTGTTTCTATTGAAATCACAGCCTTTATTAACTTGGCGTATTGCCTTGCTTGACTTATGTATGTTGAATCCGTGCAAACCTTCCATTCTGGCCTCTGTCCTGCTTGGTTGTGTAATGATCTTCTGTGTATGTTGCCAGTGATTTGTTGAGGCGTTTTACATCTGCATTTGTGAGGAATATTACAGTGCAGGTCTCTCTTTTCTCTTTCTGTCGTAAGGAAATATTTTCTGGAACAGTTTGCAAACGATTGCTATTAATTCTAAATGATTAACTTCAACAGTGAGGTCATTCGCTTCTGGTTTTCTATCTGGGAATTTAGGTTTTGCTTTATTACCAATTCAGTATCTTTTCTTGTTACTTATTTGCTCATGTTTTCTGTTTCTTGTCAGTTTTAATTGATTTGTGTATTTCTAGGAAATCACCCACGTTTTTCATTTACAGTTTCACTAGTTGCTAGGCAGTGGTGGTGCACACCTTTAATCCCAATAGGGAGGCAGAAGCAGGTGAATTTGTGTGAGTTCAAGGCCAGCCTGGTTTACAGAGCAAATTCTTGGACAGCCAAGGACACAGAGAAACCCTGTCTCAAAAAACAATTTAAAAAAAAATCCGCTTATTTTTGTTAGGTCAGTGAGCCCAGTGTCTTGTCTTTCCTTTCTTTGGTTTTAGTCATTCAACTTTTGTGGGTAAATGTTTGCTAATGTTTTCTTCCTATTGTTGCTGTAGAGAAAGAAGGGATTGTTGGGATTACAGTGTGAGAAGGGATAGAGCTCGTCAGGGCAGGGAAGGATGGCAGCTAGGGTGGGAGGCGGTGGTCACATTACACGTGGAGTCATGAAGCCTATTGTTGAGTCAGGACATTGCCAGGTAGCCCGGGCTGACCTCAGATCACGATCCTCTTGCTTCAGTCTCCTGGCTACTAGGATTACAGGCATGGGTCAGCATTTCTGCTTTCAATAGTGCTGATCTTTATCAAAGATTCAGCTTTGAGTTTTGTTGATGTTTCTTAAGTTTTGGGTTTTGTTAGTTTGTTCTCCCCACACACACACACTATTTAGTTATTTCTTTTCCTTTTAATTTCATTCTTTCTGCCCCCTGGTGAGATACATCATATATTATTAAATTATATATTACAATACGTTATTTGCCTTTGTGGAATCGTGAAGTTTTGACATACTGGAGACAAGAATCTTCTAAGTAAGTGTTTCACTTCATGGTAAATTACAGACAAGATTCACTAGCCCCACTGCGCCTGAGCGCTAACCCCCATGGCTTTCCTGTGTTCTGATACTGATGCTCCAGGACCACGGAGTTCATGGTACTTGGTGTCAGAGGAATTTGGGGAGGGGGGAGCGTGTCCGTTTCTCTACATCCCGTGGAGAACCCGTGTGCCAGTGTGTCGTGAGAATGGTTGATATGAATGCATGTTGTTTTCACAGCAAAACTAGACCTGTGCGCGCGCTCTCTCTCTCTCTCTCTCTCTCTCTCTCTCTCTCTCTCTCTCTCTCTCTCTCATTGTTACTTAACTTCAGGGGAATTTGAGCCTCAAAATGACAAAATTCCATGCATAAAGTCAAATGTTAGTTCACACAAGTAAATAGTTGATACCGAAGATTAAGAGTGGATATAAACCTTCTAACAGAGCCATATTTCAGCAAAGCCCGTTTTGGATTATACTGTTAACAAGAAAAGGTAGCGGTAAAGATGAATTTATCATGAGATACTCTTGACCGGCTGCCTTAACAGAGTTCCTCAGAAAAGTGTGTAGAAGTCAGTCTCCTCCACTTCTGCCGAGTAGAAATGTGTGTGATGTCTGACATGGCTTATGGAGAGTGTGCAGATCGGACCGTACACAATCAGGCTAGTGATGAAGACTACCGAATTCTCAGAAATAAGTGTCTTTGCGTTAGTTAGGTGCTGTTTTATGATGAAGGTCTTTTTTAGGGTTTCCAGATATCTCTTTTACTATCAAGAAAAACACACAAGGGCTGGAGAGATGGTTCAGAGGTTAAGAGCATTGCCTGCTCTTCCAAAGGTCCTGAGTTCAATTCCCAGCAACCACATGGTGGCTCACAACCATCTGTGACAGGGTCTGGTGCCCTCTTCTGGCCTGAGGTCATACACACAGACAGAATATTGTATGCATAATAAATAAATATTTAAAAAAAGAAAAAGAAAAACAGACAAACCGAGCGGGTGGGAGGCAGAGGCAGGCAGATCTCTGTGAGTTCAAGGCTAGCCTGGTCTACATAGCTAGTTCCAGGACAGCCAGGGCTACATAGTGAGACTCTGTGTGTGTGGGGGGGGGGTGATAATGCTTTTAATTTTTCTCAGTATTAGAAATTAAACCTAGGTTTCCACAGATGCTAGGCAAGCTCTCTAGCCCTGAGCTACATCCTGGGTCCTTTTTTATTTTTAAAATTATTTGTTTTTATCAAGTATCAGATTTCCTTATGACTTTTTAAAAAATACATTGTTGGTTTTGGTTTAACGTCTCCCTCTCCTTCCTGTCCCTCAACTCCCTGTACTCTCCCTACTTCAACGTTTCTACCTCCACTACTCCCCCCCACTCTCATATCACAGCGTTCTACTGCCCTCCCCAACTTAAATCATTTCCCCCTTTGACTAACAATCCCCTTTCTAGTTTCCTGATACATTCTCACTCCCACATAAATGCACATCTAAGAGAATATGTGTCTGTCTAATGAGCCTGAGTTCTTCCCCTAATGTAGTATTTCTAGTTCCGTTCCTTTTCCTGCACATTTAATAACCTCATTTTTCTTCATGTCTGAATAGAGTTACATTGTGTATATGTGCCACATTCTCATTATCCTTCCTGAGTTGGTGGACATCTAGACTGGTTCCACTTCCTTGCCATTGTGAATAGAGCAGCAGTGAACATAGACACGCAGGTGCCTGCCCCTGACAAGTTAGTGTAGAATGTACAAAGAGAACTACGTCCGAGGCTGGAGAGAAGATGGCTGAGCTGCACAGAGCACTGACTTCTCCTCCCAGAACCCACATGGCAACTCACAGCCTTCTGTAACTCCAGTTCTAGGGTATTCCATGCCCTCTTCTGGCCTCCGTGGGCACCAGACATACATGTATATGTAGACATATGCATGCAGAACATCCCTGTACATAAAGGAGATGTCTGATGGTAGCCTTAAATGTGTTAATCTGCAAGAAATAAGTAATGGTAACATAGACCAATTTGACTTTGATGTTTCTCTAAAATGTTGCCTAAACTAGATGAAAAGATGTTCATTCTTTATCGTGACTGCTCAGAATGCTGAGGCTTCAAGACTGTTAATTCAAGACTGGCCTGGGCTGTGTAATGAGACATTTCCTCTAAAAGTTAGTTAACTGGGTAATTACCACAGTACCTATGAGAACACTACAACAAATAAGAATTTTTGTAGTTGGGGCTGTAAGTCTATTAGTCTGTAAAGTTAATGTAAATTAGTTTAGGACTTGCTCATTTTTGCTTTATTGACTTAAGTATGAAGGCAGGTATAAAGGAAAGCATTGTATGACAAAATAGCCTGTTTTTGTCTTGTTGCTTATTTGAATTATGAAAATGTAGTTTTAGCAGGACTTTGGACTTTCTGTGTAGAAGTAAGTAAAATGTTTCATAAAGCACTGGGCAGCTTTTAGTTTATTTACACAGATTTGTTATTTGCTGATGCATGGGAGGGTTTACACATACACAGTGTATTCCTATATGATTTCTGTGTATATGCATGCATATAGATTTCATGGTAAATCCAAATCCTTCCTTTGTGGATTGTGGAGCCTCAGCCCCAGCACTGTTCTATCCCTGTTCTTTCATCTAAATGGAAGAGGAAGCAGGGCTGGTGCCTTTCACAGCACTCACTGCTCTCAGAGGACCTAGATTCTAGTCCCAGGATATGCATGGTGGCTCACAAGAACTACAGTTCCAGGTGATCTGACTGTTCTCCTGGCCCCCACAGGCACTGTGAGGACATGGTGTACTAATACGCAGGCAAAGCACTCAGTCACATAAAAATAAACAGATCATTAAAGGAAGGGAAATACTTCAGCAGTAATAATGAGATAGTGGGTACATAAGACAATCGTGTTAGGACTGGAGGATCAAAAGCATCTGTTCCCATCAGTTTGTTTGTAAGTAGACTGTGGTGGGGGAGGAACACAGGCATTGTGGTTGGAGTTGAGCAAAGGCATTCTGGACTCTGGTTCTGTCATTTGTCACTGTGCTCTGGACCAGCTGCATAGCTCATTACAAGAAACAGTTAAGACCACAATTGGATATATTTGGCGATATATGGATATGATCCCAGCACTGTGGAGGCTCAGGCTCAGGCTGAGGATTGTTATTGGTTCTAGTGAAACCTTGTTTCAGGGGAAAAAAAGATCATAATTCTAAGAAGCACACAGTAGTACCTGGACCTTCTGTGTTCTGTAAATACAATAAGGTCCTGGTGCTACTTTCCTCAACTAGGTTATTTCTGGTGCTTAGAGCCAGACACTGGGTACTGAGTATTGAAAACCTGGGAGTTAATTTCTTGTACCATATTGTACCAATAGTTCATTAAGTCTATGAAGTAATTTAATAAGTAATGTCTTAATTAGAGTTAATATCGCTGTGATGAAACACCATTGGCCAAACCAGCTTGGGGAGGAAAGGGTTTATTTGCCTATAAAACCTGAATCACTGTTCATTGAGGGAAGCCAAACCTGAAGACAGGAGCTCATGCAGAGGCATGTTGGTTACTGGCTTGCTCCTCATGGGTTTCTCAGCCTGCTTTCTTACAGCTAGCCCAGGAGTGGCACAACTTCCAATGGGCTGGGCACTTCTCAATCAGTCACTAAGAAAATGCCCTACTGGACTTGCCTACAGCCTGATCTTTTGGGGGCATTTTCTCAATAGATGTTCTCTGAGTTGACTCCAGCTTGTGTCAAGTAGACATAAATCTAGCAAGTGAGGTGGGCATGGTGGCTCACGCCTTTCATCCCAGTAGCGATTGTTATCGATACCAAGAAAGTAAATGGTACACTTGGAGTAGCTTGTCCAGCACTTTCCCCCACCTTGGATCTCTTTAAGCACGCCATGCCATGCGCCATCAGAGGAGTAGTGAGAATGGCGACCCAGCCAGGTGTCAGGGTGGGTAGCAAAGTAGTATGCTTGGAGGTGCCCAGGTAGGTAGGTACCAGAGGAGTATTTAAGACTTGAGCATTGATAAAGTTGTTTAGTTTTGCTTTTAAACTGATTAAACAAGGAAACTAACACCTTTTTCTACAGCAAATTCATGGCCAGGAAGAATACAATGGAAAATAACTATTTGGTGCCACTTCCTTGGTTCAGGACAAATCGCCAGCAGTCTTGCTCATCATTGCTTTTATGCCGTCAATGTAGACCTCACTATGGTGAAATGTTTCATGGTGTGCTTTCCCACTAAGTAAGCTCATTCCCTTCCCACAGATCCTAATTATCTCATGGCTAACGAACGCATGAACCTGATGAACATGGCAAAGCTGAGTATCAAGGGCCTGATTGAATCCGCTCTGAACCTGGGACGAACCCTGGACTCGGACTATGCCCCCCTCCAGCAGTTCTTCGTGGTGATGGAGCACTGCTTGAAGCACGGCTTGAAAGGTGGGTGTGGCCTCGGAATGCAGATGTGCAGCCAGTCCTTAGCAGTGCCTGCCTGGAAAGAAAGCCTTTTCCATGGAGACAAGAAATAGAAATCTTGGGTGAATAGTATTAATAATGGCCTTGCATGGTGGCTCACACCTTTACTTCCCAGCACTTAGGAGACAGAGGCAGGGAGATTTCTGTGTGTTCAGGACTAGCCCATCTATAGAGAAGGTTTATTGCCAGCTAGGGCTCCATAGTAAGAGACCCTGTCTTTGAAAAAAAAAATAGTAGAATGCAACCTACATTGCATTTTAGTTGACTTAAAGGACTTACAGTAATAAAAGTACAACTGTCTTTGGATGTTAGAGTTGAAAGAGCCTTCGCGGCTAAGCAAATAAAGATCCATCAACTGACAGGAGGAGAGACCTGCGTAGCCCTGACGAGTTACCAGCCCAGATCAAAAGTTGGGCAGAACGGGTGCTGTAGTCAGGTTTTGCTCTTCTCCCTTAAGCAGTTTTGGGGTTGGCCCCAGTCTAAGTCACCTTAGTTTCCTTCCTTCCCCCCTTTTCACTATTCGGTTTTTCACTGGGCTGTTTTCATCACTAATACTATATGGTTTTAACTACTGAATCATTAAATATTATTATAGGCTAGATCACTAACTCTTTTTAACTTAATTTAATTTTCATGTATATGGGTGTTCTGTCTGCATTTATGCCTGTATGCCATGTTTGTGCCTGGTCCCCACAGAGACCAGAAGATGACACCAGATCCCCTGGAACTGTAGTAACAGACAGTTATGAGCTGTCGTGTGGGTGCTGGGAGTTTTATCTGAATCTTCGGCAAGAATAGTCAATACTTTTTATGGCTGATCCATTTCTCCGGCCCCTTCACAAATTCTTTTTAAAAAAAAGGAAGAACTGAGTCTTGGAAGTACAGAATTTTTTTATTTTTGTAAATTTTTATCTATTATGAAACCATGATTTTTACATGTGTTTCTATGTATGTGGTATACATATATCTGGGGCACACATCTATGGGAATGTGTGTGTGTGAAGGCCAGGGGTTGATGGCGAGTATCTTTCCTATTTTCAATTTTTATTTACCAGCTGAGGGTCATAGGCAGTCTGGGGCTCACAAACTTGGCTAGTGTAACTAGTCAGCTTGCCCCAGGATTCTCTGTCTCAGTCCTTCTTGTGCTGGGATTATAGGGCAGCCACCACGCCCACCTGGCTTTTACGTGGGCCTTAGGGATCCAAACTCTGGCCACGCTTGTGTGGAAAACACTTGCTTCACTGAGCCATCTCTCAGCTTGCATGAAGCATTTGACACTAATAGCCTGGGATTGGATACCCAGAAAGAATGCTGGAGAGAGAGTGAGGGAATGTGAACGAGAATGCCGGCACAGATACGCAAGCACCTTTATGTGTCTGTAGTAGAGGAGTATTTATGTTGTAAAGAATATTAAAATACTGTTTTGCTTTGTTTCCTTAGCCAAGAAAACTTTTCTTGGACAAAACAAATCTTTCTGGGGGCCTCTAGAGCTAGTAGAAAAGCTCGTTCCAGAAGCTGCAGAGATAACAGCAAGTGTTAAAGATCTCCCAGGACTTAAGTAAGTCTCGGGCTAAGTTTTCTTTCTCTCTTTGAAAAATGGGGTTAATAATAATGTGTGCATTTTTATAACAACCCAAGTGTGTAATGTTGTTACCACTGGACATTGTTAGTGTCTCTTGAAGGGTACTTCCTAAAGAGAGGTTGTCTTCATATAATAATACCAGACATCTCTGTTTGATTACAAAAATGGACATGAGAATCAGCAGGACTTAAGAAATTTGACCTATGCCTGGCTGGATTTCGGGAAAACAACTGTGATCTATGGATTTTAGAGCCAAGCTTAAGTGAGCCTCAGAAACATGAGACCTGCCTTCAAACTTGGGGGGAAAAGTAGATTGGCTTCCTACGGGAAACTGGTTTAATGTTAACCGAATGCAAGCACACTTTGCCTGTGTCCATCTGAGTATCCGGTTTCTTACATAACCTGCTCCAAACTGAGGGCTCATTGCACACTAAACTGATGGGAAATTTCCAGCTGTGCCAAACAGTGTTCTGGTCTTCAGACGACAGCACATTTACTTATTAATGCAAATGAAAGATTATTTGTTCCAAACACCCAAGACTCACAATCCCACCCACAATTACAAGTGCAAGAACAGGTGGGGGCCTCAAGCAGGGCCTTAGTCTACTACTGTAAGGGCATTGGAAGGAGCACGAGTCCTGTCCCACACCAGACACGTCCTGCTGCCGTTCCTGTTCTTCTCAGTCACTTGGTTTCTGTGCTCTTGTAGGACACCAGTTGGCAGAGGAAGAGCCTGGCTTCGTTTGGCTTTAATGCAGAAGAAGCTTTCTGAGTATATGAAGGCCTTGATCAATAAGAAGGAACTTCTCAGGTATGAACACAAGACACACTTTCTTCTTGACATGTTCTGCCAATATCATTCAAACTCAAGTCATAGAAACTTGCTGATTGCGTAGGTTAGAAACACTTATACGTAACAGTTTGATCAGTTCTCTGTACTGCACCTCCCATACTCATTCCTAGTCCTGGAAGGGTATTTTATGCAGTGTATGTCCTCTGTAGCTGTGGCTATCTATATGTGGTCCTTTGTAGGGCAGTTCAGAACTTTGCACCACCAGAAAACAAGGAAAGCTTATGGCCCACATCCTGTGCATAGACCCAATAGGACAACGGGTTGATAATCATTTCATACGTACCATTCACATAGATCATGTGTTGCCTAGGTTACACAGCAAATCTTCATCACAAAAGCAAACAGATACAACCATAATATTAAAAATAAAAGGCAACCAATAGAGTGAAGGAGATTTTTATAATAATTATTATATAAATATATGCATATTCAACAAAGAATATATATAAAGAATTTGGCTGGCAGGCATAGTGGCACACGCCTTTAACTCCAACACTTGGGAAGCAGATCAGGAGGATCTTTGTGAGTTCAGGATCATCCTGGTGTAGAACGTAAACTCCAGAACACTCTGTCTCAATAATAATAATAATAATAATAATAATAATAATAATTCTACTAAAGTAGAAACAAATACAAACATATGAACACGGACAGAAAATTTAAGCTTCAAAAAGGAAAAATTAACTGGGCTGTGGTGATGCATGCTTTTAATTCCAGCATTTGGGAGGCAGAAGTAGATGGATCATTGTGAGCTCAAGGCCAGCCTGGTCTACAGAGTGAGCTCCAGGACAGCCAGGGCTACACAGAGAAACCCTGTTTACAAAACAAAACGAAACAAACAAATGACTAGTAAACATAGAAAAAGATGTGTGACTTCACCAGCCATCATAAAAGTATATATTAAACCAAGATACAGGGGTCAGCAAAATGGCTTAGTGGGTAAAATCACTTGCCCATAAGCCTGATACCCAGAGTTTAAGCCCCAGACCCACATGGCAGAAGGAAAGGACCAATTCCTGCAAATTGTTTTCTGACTTTCATACACATTCTGTGGCACACACACACCCATACACAAACAAGTAAATGCAATAAAACAAGGTGATACTGGTATTTACCCTAAATAACCAAAATGAAAGGGCAGATGGTACCAACTATTGGTCAGGTATGATGGCACACACCTGTAATCCAATACCAGGACATATGAAGAATTACTCCAAGTTCTAGGCCAAGTTCAGACTCCAAGTTCAGCCTTGCATCGTGAGACTTTCTCTCAATATATATACATTATATATATCATACACATGTATATATGTGTGTAATGTTAGAAGGGATATGAAGTAACTTTCTGCTAATGCTGAACGGGGTCTGAAATATTAACACTTGTCCAGTAGAGCACAGAATAACTATTAACTCTTGTAAACTGGACAAAGAGGGTTTTGCTATATATGGCTTCATTTCATTTAACTCAACAGTTAAACTCCTGAGTATGTCTAACAAAACTGTATCTGTGGTGCTCAGTAGAGTGGCACATGGCTTTCATTCCAGCACTAGGGTGCAGAGGCAGGTGGATTTCCATGAGTGTGAGGGCAGCATTGTCCACATAGTAAGTCCTAGGCCAATCAAGGCCACATGATGGGACTCCGTCTTAAAAGAGAAAACAAAAGGCCATGTATGTGTATACCAAAAAATAAATAAATAAATAAAAAATAAAAAAGTGTTCTGAGAAGCACCATAACTTCCATGCACTGGACAGCCCAGATGTCCACCATCAATAATAAGCCAGGTGTGTGAGCTAGCCAGTGCTCAGAAGGCTCACGCAGAACTCAAGGTCAGCCTGGACTACATAGTAAAGTCCAAGCCATCCTGTCCTAGATGCCAAAAACTAAAAGTAGAATGGGTATTCCTGTCATACAATGCAGTCCAGCAATGAAAACAGACTACAACTTGTAGAATATTGCACAAAGAATTCCAGATACAAAAGAAAGTCAGGTCTGTATAACTCACTACAAAAGTTCACAACTGGTAATATCAGTCTCTGATGGTAGAAAGCAGGATACCTCGGGGATGGGAGGACAATGATGGAGAAAGAAGGTCTCCAAGAGTCTCTCTCTGATTCAGTTAACAATCACACACATAACTGTGGCTCCTGGGAAAATTCATACACTCACACATATATGATTTACAGAAGGGTAGCCTTCTGTACCCATATTAAACTTCAAGTCAGAAAGTCATCTTGCTGGTAGTTTTGAAATGTGTGATGTTGGCATGCAGCCATGCTCAGCTCCCAAGCTCGTGAGTGGAAGATGTTGAAATTGAGGCCCTGAGACTCGGCTGTTAAAGAGTACTGGTGGCCCCAGTTCTGCGGAGTCTCCTTCACAGGCTGTCAGGGTGCAGAACCGCACGTGATTCATTGCTGAGAGAATCGGCAAACTTGCCAACATTGTGCTGCAATGGTATTGGTTTTGTTTTTGGATAAAAAAAATGTGCTAAAAAGTTGCTAAAAAAAATCAACATTTTTATCATTTGCTAATATACTTTGTAGAGTCAAAGGAAAAAACAAGAGTCTAAATTTGGTGTCCTGCATTGATGGTTGCCAGAGATCAAGGGTGACTGACCTTGGGTGAGGAATCCCCAGTGACTTATCGGAAGCCAATAGAGTACAGTGTTTTTGAAAAGCTTGATGTCAAGGTGGTGAAAGTTGTATGGCATGTCTCTGGGTCTTTCTGTTGTTTGGCTTTAGCTTTACGAGTTGGAGGTTAAGGACAAAAACTCAAACATGCTACACACCACACACATGGTTTGTCTTTTAGCTGCACGTCCAACCCCTTGGAGAAAGGTTGCATTTGGTATTTTTAGAGGGTTGCCTATGTAACCCAGACAGGACTTGCATTCAGAATCCTCCCAAATGCTGGGGTTATAGCCATGCATCACCAAGGATGGCTTCAAAAAGCTATGCATGCGTGCATGTGTTGAGACAAGGTCTCATGGCTAGCTCAGTCTGACCTAGAATTTACCATGTTGTCTGGCCTTGCAAGTGTACTCTTCCTGCTTGTGCCTCCCAAGTCCTAAGATTATAATTGTGAGATGCCATGCCTAAACCTGAAAACCTAGACAGGGTTTTACTGTGTAACCCTGTTAGCCTGGAGCTTGCTGTACAGACCAGGCTAACCTCTAAAACCGTTTTAGTAGACTCATTTTGGAGCAGTTATAGATTGATAGCAATAGAGTACAAGGTACAGAGAAAGAATTCCTATATCCTCTGCTCTACGTGTGCACATGCAGGCGTGCACGTGCACACATGGGCGTATCTTGTTCTTTTGAGGTTTGTAGTTTGTATTAGGGCTCATGCTTGTGCTATACATCCTGTGAATTCTGAAAGTGTCATGCTGTAATGTTCTTGGGGCCTATCTATTTATGCCTCTCTCATTCAACTTTAATTACTAACCATTTTCCGCCTCCTTGGTTTTGCCTTTTCCAAAATATCAGCTAGTTAGAACCATAAATATATATAACCTTTTCACTTAGTAATATACTCTCAGGGTGCTCCACGATTTTTCATGGCTCAGGAACTCATTTTTAGTGCTAAGCAATAATACATTCCTTATATGTTTGTTTATCCATCTTAGTTGTTTCCACTTTTTAAAGGAAGCTGCTCACAGCACCCCTTGCAGGTCTCTGTGTGGATGTTCGCTTCCAGCTTCTTTGATGAATGCTAAGAAACGTAGTTGTTAGATCATACATCAGTGTTTGGGTAGTGTAGGTATATTTAACCATCTGTGGGTTTTGAAGACTCTCTGCCCATTTATAATTTTCTAGATACTTGGGGTTTTTTTCTTTAATTTCCTTTTTTTTTTTTTTTTTTGAAGTTTGCTTTTTTGTTTCTGGGGTCTGTAATCGTAAAAGCTCAGGCAGCCTCTTCCAGAGATGGGTTGGCTAAAGTAAGGGAGATTGCTAAATGATTAGGTAATACAGTGAGATACTGTAAAATCAATGTAAGGCTGGGCAGCAGTGGGAAGCAGAGGCAAGTGGATTTCAATGAGTTCAAGGTCAGCCTGGTCTACAAAGCAATTTCCAGTGCAGCCAGGACTTAAATTATATAGAGAAACTCTGTCTCAAAAAAAAAAAAAAAAGAAAAAGAAAAAAAAAGAAAAGAAAGAGAAAACAAAATGTAAACAAAATTATAGGAAATTATTTTCTGAAATAATTTTTAAGCCAGAAATATTTTTTAAGAAATTTTTTAAGCCAGAAACTATTTTCAAATTAATAATAATGGTATAATTGCTCTTTTGTTAATTATGACATAATTTCATATATCACATGGCAAACATATTATAAATGCATGTTGCATGGGGAGGGCCCACTTGTTCATCCCGGCCGCCCAGCTAGCTTAGCTCCAAAATAACCACACAGAAATTGTATTAATTAAATCACTGCTTGGTCCATTTGCTCTAGCCTCTATTGGCTAAATCTCACATCTTGATTTAACCCATTTCTATTAACTGTATATTGCCACATGGCAGTGACTTACTGGGAAAGATTCAGCATGTCTGACTGGCGGCTCCATGGCCATTCTCTGACTCTGCTTCCTTCCTCCCAGCATTCAGTTCTGTCGTGTCTGTCTACCTAAGTTCTGCCCTATCAGGCCAAAGCAATTTTCTTTATTCATTAACCAATACAAGCAACACACAGAGGGGACTCCCACATCAAATGCATATGTATTTCATAAGTTATCAAGCATCTTAAATAATTGATGTAATTAAAAGGTTTTGTTTGGCTGGAATCTCTAGCTCACTCCTGCTTGATCTGGAAAGTCCCATTCTCTCTCTCTCCAAACCCCACCCACTCAGAGACTTGCCAACAAAGAAAAGGTGCCAGAAAGTCTAGTTCTGTGCTCTTGGCCACTGCAGCAGCTCCTCCCCTGAAGTTGCCAGTAGCTTTTGACCGTACTTGAGCACAAGCCAAGCTTGTGGAGGACACACCATCACGCCATCGCTTGCAGAGTGTAAAAGCTCCCTGCTTTAGTTCCGGTGTGTGACTTCTCTGGCCTTGATATCTGGGGTTGAGGGACTCACCCAGGAATTGCTTTGCTCAAATAAACCTGTTCTTTTACTTTTTCCGTCCGGCTTGATCTGGCTTACTGCGGCAGCAGAGAAACCTGTTATCAGGAAACCTATTAGGTTTCACATGTGTTTCTCTTACTTTTGATTTTTAGTAATAACTATTTTTACTAAGTAATATAGGAAATGATTCTTTAAAACTCTGAGATCAGGGACTGGAGAGATGGCTCAGTGGTTAAGAGCACAAACTGCTCTTCCAGAGGACACAGGTTCAATTCCCAGCACCTACATAGCAGCTCACAACTGTCTGTAACTCAGGATCTGACACCTTTACATCGATGCACATAAAATAAAAATTAAAAAAATAAAATTCTAAGATCATCTTCGGGATATTTACCGTCCATGTTATTAGGTAGGCAGCTGTGGTGCTGGGGTGGGGCTTGGTGGTAGAGGACTTGCATAGCATTCAGAAAGGTTGGGGTTCAATCTCTAGCAGAGCCTCGTTTTCTAGCCATGTACGTGTGTGCATATGCACACACACATATGAATATATATGCCGAAGTCTTACTGTGTGCTTCCTGGGTTTCTGGAGCACGAGGTCTTACTGTGCTCCCTGGGTTTCTGGAGCACGAGGTCTTACTGTGCTCCCTGGTTTCTGTTGCAGTGAGTTCTACGAAGCCAATGCCCTCATGATGGAAGAGGAAGGAGCTATTATTGCTGGTCTCCTGGTGGGTCTGAATGTCATCGATGCCAATTTCTGCATGAAAGGAGAGGACCTGGACTCTCAGGTATGGGGAATTCTCCTGTACCAATGGTGTCACTCTGTCCTGTCCTCTCACACCAACCAAGTTAGAAGACATTGTGAGCATCAGAAACAGGATTTCCTTTCATTTTGTTGTTCCTATAGAGTTAATATTTAATATGACTTTGTAGTGAGAAACCACTCTGCACACTTAGAGGTCAGTAAAGGAAGAAGCTCTATTAGTTTGTGACTGATTCTGGCTAGGCACAAAAGGGAGCCAGCCTCAGATAGAAAATTTTACCAATTTACATATATGGGCCCCAGGCTTATGCAATTTACACATATTGTTTCGGCCCCAGGTTAGAACAATTTTAACAAGCTAGGAAACTGTAAGTCTGACCACTTGGACAGATGGGACATTTGCACAGCAGGACAATGCCTGATTGCTTAAGTGCACCAGTGCTGATCTTTTCGTGTTGTTACCCAGGTTTCTCCTGCCCGCCTGTCAGAATAATGCTTTACCTAGTGAGAGTACTGGGACTTAATGGCAAACCAGTGTTTAATGGTGTTGCGACCCCCTGATATTCCTGGAGGCATGTTCTTTGTTCTGGGTTGGGCCTAAGGGACTTTAAGTCAGGGTTGTCTCCTTTTGTTGTGGAAATGGAGCCTCACTGGAGGTCAGTCTTGGTGAACGCGCATTAGCAGAAACTTTCTCAGCAACTGCAGACTTAAGTTATGGAACAAAATGTTCTAACAAGTGTGCTCAGTACATTACTGTCTTTCAGTCATATTGGAGGCAACGTCCCCTTAGAGAAATTCACTTTCTATAACTTAGTATTTTTCAAGCAAGTTTATTAGTAAATCCTTCATAGCATCCCCCTTTGTCTCAGTGTGAATAGGAAAAATTGGGTTTTTGTCTTTTTCAAATTCTGGCCTCCGCTGTACTTCCTGAATATATATTAAAAGCCAGGGCAGCAAGGGAGTGCAGCGAAGGCTCTGGGGTTCAACTGCTTAGATTCAGAGTCTTATTTTCTAGCTGAATATATCTTCTAGTTGTTTTTGGTGCTTTCCATTCTTGATATGTTCAGATAAAAAAGAGTAGTTAATGGGGTTTTTATGAGCACTAATGGAGTTTTTGTAAATACAGTTCACCTTGATCAGGGCCATGTTTGAGTTAATTGCCCAATAGTAAAGATGTTTCACTGAGACTATTTCTCACCCCTTATAATGTGGTGAGTTTGTTCCGTTTTACTAGGGGAAATAGGAAAGGTTGTGTTATGTGATTTGGATTTTAAAAAAGGAATAAGATGGTAATAAAGTGTCAGATTTGAGAAGATGAAGATGTTCCTCTGTGAAAGTTGAAACAGACACCAAAATGTTAGTAGTGGTCTGTAGGGGCGGTGCGAAGGCTGTGGGTGTTTAAATTACTTTTCGTTTTCTGATCCTGTGAAGCATAAACAAGGGACTAGGTGTTGTTTCTGCATTATAACTATAATGGTTTTATTAATTTTAATATTATAATGTAATTACATCATTTCTTTCTTCACTTTCCTTCTTCCAGATCCTCTAATAACTCCCTCGTCAATCTCTTCCAGATTCACAGCCCCCTTTTTAATTGTTTATGTGTATACATATATATCCCTAGATATAACCTGCCCAGTCTGTATACTGTTACCTGTGTCAGTATTTTCAGGGCTGATCCTTTGGTATTGGATAAGCAGTTTTGTGCTCTTCCCTGGAGGAGACCTCCTTCCTACTGTCGGCATTCCTTGGTGGCCTGTAGTTCTTAGTGTGGGTTTGGGGCCTGACCGTTTTTTTGTCTGCTTTCGTATCTTTTGTTGCTGTCCTTGTTCTCCTTGGGTCTAGGCTATGCTGGTGATACTTTATGGGTATAGCTTCTGATTATACAATTTCAAACTTTAAAACTAAATAGGAGACCACAAAGGGGGATGTGACCCGCTGACAAAGATGGGAAGGTGAAAAGGTCACATGTGATATGAAAATGCAGAGTAAGCTATGGGGGTGAGGGGACAAGGAAGAAGGGACAGTCACTGAAGAGTACGTAATGAAACCCAATTCTTTGCAAGCTTGTAGAAATTAAGTTAAAAAAAAATTTTAAAGTAACTTTTATAAATAACTTTTAAAAAGCTTTTTCTAGAAGAAAATAAAGCTAGTAACAGAATGCCTGAAAAAGAGAAAGAAAATTTAAAGCTTATTCTTTGTGCTAAGTATTCGTTGACTGTCATGAATTGTCTTCCTTTTTCTTTTGTTATTTTTGGTGGTAGTGGTGGGTGATGGTACTGGTGGTGCTGGTGGTGGTGTGTGTGTATGTGTTGCTGGGCATGGAAGTGAGTTGTGCCTGTTCGGGACACAGTCGGCTGTACTGAGCTACACCCTCGCCCCTGTGACTCCCTTTGGCTCTTCTAATTTCTCACTTTACATTACCTTCCTAGTAAAATGTTAAACGCTCCTCATGGACTTCTGGTGATGGTCGTGGTTATGTTACTTCTGAATGCCTAGAAAGCAACATTGTTTTATGTTGGGAATAGTATCGAGTTTTCTATTAACTTCTGAAAACTTTCTCTCTGTAGGTTGGAGTTATAGATTTTTCCATGTACCTCAAAGATGGAAACAGCAGTAAAGGTAGCGAGGGGTATGTATGATGAAGTTGCTTTTCCCCCCTCAGATGTAGGCTTTTTTTTTCTTTCTTTCTTTTTTTTTTTTTTTTTTTTAAGACAGAAGTTCTCTGTGTAGCTTTGGAGCCTGTCCTGGAACTCAAGCTATAGACCAGCCTGGCCTCAATCAAACTCACAGAGATCCACCTGCCTCTGCCAACCAAGTGCTGGGATTAAAGGTGTGCGCCACCACCACCCAACTACATGTAGCATATTTTTCCTTCTCTAGTTTATAACAATATTGTGTTGGCTGATGTAGTAGAAGAATTTTTGGTTATATAGCTTTAATAAAGTCTTGACAAAAAAATATCTAATTATCGGGCCTATGATTAAAAGGATTTTTAGGTGAATGACTTTCCTGCTAGCTATTTCGGGGGCAGACATAATAAAGATATATAAAGTCAATCCAATTTTCCATATTTTTTTTCTGATAGCCTCATGCTATATCCCAGAGTGGCCTAGCGCTCCCCACGTAAATCAAGCTGGCCTTGAACTCTGGCTTCCCTGCTGCCTCTGCTTCTCAGCATAGGATCCAAGTGTAAAATCACCCCATCCAGCCTGCTCTCCATAGCTTTAAGTAGAGTTTGAAAATTTGGGCAAGCTCAACATTGTTGTGCCCTATCTATGTCCCATCCTGGGAGGCTGAGCCTCAGTGACCAGAAACTCAAAGAAACAAGCCAGCCATGATGGCACATGCCTTTAATCCCAGCACTCGAGAGGTAGAAACAGGCAGATCTCTGTGCACTCCAAGACAACCAGAGCTGCGAAGAGAGACCCTGTATTAGAAAGAAATGGACTGGGGCTGGTGAGCTGGTTCAGGGGAAAGAACACTGGCTGCTCTTCCAGAGGATCTGGGCTCCATTCCCAGCACCCACATAGTGGCTCACAACCATGGGTAACTCCAGTTCCAGGGGGCCCAGGGGTACTGCACACATACTGTGCAGTCATACACAAAGGAAAACATGCAATCACAGAAAATAATTCTTAAAATATCTTGACTCTTAAGAAAGCCGTATTAATGTAGGTTGTTTGTCCCACTTTTGAACCACTGACTCTTTCTCGTTAACATGTCCACATAGTGACGTGTCAAGTGTGAACCCTGGTTCAGTGTGTCTGTGGCCAGCAGTCTCGGGCTTTAGGAAAGCTGGGGTGAAACTGTATCAGGTATTTCTGCCGCTTCTCTTACTTCTGTTCCCATTGTTTTTCCCTCCAGGGATGGTCAGATTACTGCAATTCTAGACCAGAAGAACTACGTGGAAGAACTCAACAGACATCTGAAGTAAAGACTGAATAGAATTCTTTTATTGGGGGCTTGTAGAGAGAGAAAGGAATCATAGAACAGTGAGCAGTGACTACCCGTTCGGTCACTGTGCAGCAGATACACAGAAAATTCCATTTGCCAGCCACTGAACTAAGTACTGGATAAGTTAGGGAACTTTTAGCAGAAGGCAGTAAAAGGTTATCATGAGATTGTAACTTAGAGGTTAAGTAAATATATTCAATAAGAACCATAAAACGTACACATATTTCTTGGCCTTGGATAAAGCTACCTACTGCAGTACTGATCTTGGGTAAACCATCTCTCTTGTTCCCTTGCACTTCTCGCTTACACACTAAATTGATATATTAACTTTCCCTCTCCTTGCTCACTACCACTTATTTATCAAGTACTCACCAGGTATTTCACCCTCTCCAGAATTACTCCCCCCACTCTGCCCTCTCTCTCTTGAGACAGGGTTTCACCTTGTAGCGTGGCTGGCCTGGAAATTGCTATATAGACCAGGCTGGTACCTGGCTTTAAACTCATGGAGATCACCTGCCCCAGCTTCAAGGGCTGGGATTAAAGGTGTATATCACCATGCCTAGCATAAAAGGCATTATAACTGACTTATAAAGTTTCTATAGGCACAGAGGCAGAGTACCCTTCGCAGGTCTCAGGTCTCATTATAGAAAAAAGTTTAAAATATACTGGGGACTTGAAAGATGGCTCAGCAGTTATGGTCTCTGACTGTCCTTTAGGAGGATCCAGGTTCACTTCCCAGCACCCACATGAAGACTCACAACTGTCTGTAACTCCAGTGCTTCTGTGGGCACAGGCACACACATGGTACACAACATACATACAGCAAGACATTCATACACATGAAATAAAAATTAAAAAAAGAACTCAGAAGGGATCTCAGGGGCAATTTATCGGAATTCAAGAGAAAGTCCCAAGCAGGCAAGTTACAGATCTTGACAGCTGCTAAGCTGAAGAAGAGGGGAAGTTACATCTTCACGGCATACAAGTAAAAAGATACATCCTGAAGAAAAGGAGCTGGGTCCTAAGACAGTTCCTTACCTTTTTGTTGAAGGGTGCAATATTGCACTTCTTCCAGAGTTTGTGAGTGTGGTTGCAGAAGCAGGATTCTGCCCTGGAGGGCCAACCAAGGAAGACGTGTTCACAGTCGCTCTGGGCAGCCCCGCTGTGAGGACACTCTAAGGTGGAAGGGTGATAGCTAGCGGCATTTTCCGTCAGTTACGTTCTTCAGTCCTTAGCTCAGGGCTGGTGGGAACAGCCAACAGCAGCTGTTTCTGGGGTTTATCCTTTGACTTCTGACTTTGGGCTGGTTAAAGCCAAAGCCCATGCCATTGGCGTATCTTTAACCTTGCAGTTTGTTTCAACATTTAGATCTGTATGAACTGCACGGAAGGCCAGTCACGGTGGTTTATTTTTAATCTAGCTGGAAAGGCTAGTATTGAGAATGAGTTATGAGCTTGGAATTTTCCACAGTAGTGCTTGATATTGGCCTCCTTTATAAATTTATTTGTATATTTATTTTTGGGTCTCACCAAGATATTATGACTATTAATTTGTCTCAGAGGAAGCTGGCATATTGATATTCATATTTCAAACAGCACCTAAGGAAATGATAGTGACAAAGGACCCTTTATTTCCTTCCTTCATGCCTAGAATCCTCTATCAGTATCAATATAAATTTTGAGTAATCTTGATTCCAGCTAGGAAATTCAAGAACAATTAAGTATATTTTCTCTGGGGGAAAAGTAAGAAGTAAGTGTGACCATAACGGTCAGCGACCACGTCAGCCAAGCAAAGATGTGCTTGTATTTGATACCCAAACATAGTCTCAATTCTTCCTTGCCCTTGCTGTACCTCAGTTCTCTGTAGTCAGAGATACCTAACAAAAGCTGTTGAAGGAAGGAAGCGGTCGAGTGCGGTGAAACCATCACAAGAGTAGCTGGTGTACGTATGGGCTGTTTTGTCTCCTGTAGGGAGCGCTCAGAATGTACCAGGTACTCGCTCTTTGACTTCACCCACTGAGCACGACCTCCGTGCCAAGGACTGGCGCTCATGTATGCTGTCTCGGAGCATACCAGTCTGGCAGAAATTGTGTACATTATTAAAGAAGGTATTGGGATATCGATATGATCAGAACGTGTTGTATGCATGTATGAAAAGTCACAAACTCATTCTGTGCAGCCAGTGATCTAGTTGAGCTTGAAAAGGGTTGCTGTAGACTGATAACACGATGGGGTTAAGAAGGCAAGTGCAAGCTGTTGTCCTGTTTTTCAAGACACTGGTATGTTTTTTCTTGTCTTAATAGTGCTACTGTAAACAACCTTCAGGCAAAAGTAGATGCGTTAGAAAAATCCAACACTAAATTGACAGAGGAGGTAAGTGTTTGGGAATCAATTATTTGACCTATAAATTTAATAATATAAATTAGTGAAACCAATCATTCCTGTTGCCTTGGACATGATTTGACTTTTCAGGTAGGAACTGCTGTAGGAAACAACTTCCTGCCCTGGCTGCGTCGTCATTCATTTTCCCAGTGGGATTAGATAGAATACAGCCTGATACTCAGGATTCAGTAAGCATTTTGGCCACTGTTGATGTGGTACAACTAGACAAAGACAACCCCCTCCCCCATCTCTTTTAGACAGATTTCTGTGGAACACTGATGTGTGTTCCAAGCTGGCAAGCTCCTGAGCCCCACATCCTGTCTGTTCTTGACTGTGCCTGACCAAGCAGCTTTGGCCCGTGATCCCTGCCTCTTGTTATACTTCTTATTGTCATGTGCTCCTGACTAAGATGATCACTTGACCTCTAAAAAAAAGCCCAGGTTCCCCACTGGCAAATGGGGGTGCTTTTACTTCCTCTTTCAACTCCACAATGACTGAAGATTAGGCAAGAATATAAATGAGAACGCTCTTAGAAAAGCCCTTAGAATAGGAAGGGGAAATTAACCTCAAGGCTGGCATCTGATTAGTAGGCTAAATCTGTAGCTTAGCCTTTGTTTAATAGAAGTAGACGTTTTCATCAAGATCTTATGTGAACTAGCCAGAATGCAAGCTCATTCACTTTTTAATCGTCCTATTAGACACAATGAGATAAACTTGGTTTAAAGAAATTCAGTGCATTAAACATGAGTATGCTAATTAGTTTTTCTTTAGAAATAGAGATAGATAGATAGGCAAAGAGACAGGAAGACAGACAGACAGACAGATAGATAGAATATAGTTTCTTTCTTTGAAACACAGTCTTATTTAGCTCCCTCTGACTTTAAATTTAAACCCTCCTGCCTTAGCCTCCTAAGTGCTGAATTACCTATAACAGGTCTTTTGGAAAGTTCCCAATGTGATTCCCATGACAGGAAGTGAATACTTGATTAAACCTTTGTTTAAACAGCGTTTCACGATCTTCTGTTCATTTGTTTTTGAGACAGGACCTCATCCTGTGAACATTTTAGAAGCATTCTCACTAAATGTGTTTAGAATGTAGCCATGGAGATGCTCTTGAATTAAACAGTCTCAGCACGGGGGGGGGGGGGGGGGGGGGGGGGGGGAGGGGGGGGGGGGGGGGGGGGGGGGGGGGGGGGGGTAGTAAAAAGGCAGCAGAACGGGGAAGGTGACCGAGTGGCTAATGTGCTCACTGTGCAAGCAGGAGGACCTGAGTGAGTTTGGATGCTTAGCACCCTATAAAAACTGGGTGTGTCCACACATGTTTGCAGTCCAGCCCTGGGGGATGGTCACAGGCAGATCCTGGGCCTCACTGGCCAGCCATTGTAGGCCAAAACTTGAGTGTCAGCTTCAGTGAGAGGTCTTATCTCAGACAGTAAGGGAAAGAACGCTAAAGGAAGACTCCTCACGCGAACCTCGGACCTGCACGTGTACACACTCATACCTGCACCCATGCACACATCCAAAATAAAAGTATTCACAGTAGAGAAGCAGTATCAGGTGATTTTCATTTTTATTTTACATACTTGAAAGATACTTCCCCTGTGTTCCTCATTAGAACTTTTCTTTTTCTGAGACTGGATCTCACTTTGTAGTTGAAGCTAAAGAGAATCTACTAGCCCCAGCCTCCAAAGTGCTGGGATTATAGCATGTACCACATATCTGACGGATAAGAACAATTTGAAAGGGTGATAGACAGCTTCCTTTAGCTATAGATTTCCTAAGAATGTTCAAGTCTGAAATTTATGCCTTAGCAGATAATAAAATATTATAATAAAAGAATAAAAAGATTTTTTGTTTTTTAATTTTGGTCAACAGCTTGCCGTTGCCAACAACAGAATTATTACCTTACAAGAAGAAATGGAACGAGTTAAAGAAGAAAGCTCCTATCTACTGGAATCCAGTCGGAAGGTAAGTCCTAAGTGGGTTCTAAGACCTTCGTGAGGGGACACTGTGCATTGTGTAATCCACAGGGAGGTGGCCAGTTCTGGGCACTGACATATATCAAACATACTCTTTACCTGGACTCTGTAACGGAGAACAGGGTACAGCTCTCTGAGGCCAGCGTCCTCTTCTCTGCTATAGCTCCAACGGGGTACAGCTCTCGAAAGCTTGCGCCCTCCACTCTGCCATAGCGCATCATTGCTTACATTTGTTTAGAGACTTAGAAAGTCTAATTCAGGCTCTTATCTGTATGAGCTAATAACTTGTTCTGTGTTTAGTGGTTACAGTGTTTATAATGAAGCTGGAGAGATGGCTCAGTGGTTAAGAAAGTTATTGCTGTTCCGGAGGACCTGGGTTCAATTCTCAGCTCCTACACGGCAGCTCACAGCTATCTGTAGCTCCTGTTCTAGATGATCCAATTCCCTCTTCTGCCCTCTGGGATCACCAGGCACACAGGTGTGCACAGACATACATACAGGCAAAATATTCATACCTTAAAATAATTTATGTGATAACTATGCCATTATTTTTACACTGTGCTACTCCTTTAAAAGTGAGTAGCCTAGTTATGTGTTGCCACTGGGTAAATTAGCATGAAAATGAATTTTCTACATATCAATATTTTCAAGGACCAAGCTTTTGCTTTGTTTTGTTTGGGGGGGTTGTTTTTTGGTTTGAGACAGGGTTTCTCTTTATAGCCCTGACTGTCCTGGAACTCATTCTGTGAACCAGGCTGGCCTCGAACTCAGAGAGTCACCTGCTTCTGCCTCCCAAGTTCTGGGACTAAAGGTGTGCACCACCAACTGCCCACCCAAGAACCAAGCTTTTTAGGTAGCGTAGTGTTGCAAGATATTTGATTACAGTGTGGTAAATACATCACTCTGATTGGTTTGATAAAGAGCTGACTGGCCAAGTGCTAGGCAGAACTTATAGACACAGAAAATGCTGGGAAGAAGCGCAGAGTTGCCAGCCAGGCACAGAGGAAGCAGGAAGACCGCATGGGCAGTACAGAGTAAAGGTAATACAGCCATGAGACAGAAAATAAATGAATAGGAATAGGTTAATTTAAATTTTAAGAGCTAGTTAGAAGCATGCCCAAGTAAGCTAAGGTCAAGTGTTCATAATTAATAAGAAGTCTCCATGTGGTTATTTAGGAGCTGTCTGGTGGGACAGAAAACTGCCTACAGTATAGATTTGTAAACTTATTTTATATTTTTCAGTTCTGTCTTCTTAATTTTCTTGCCTTTATCCTTTGAGACAGAGTTTTACTGTGTGACCCAGATCGACCTCAGACTCTTGCCTCTGCCTCCCAAGTGTTGGGCTTAGAAGTAAGCATGCCTGTGTCTAGCCTTAGGGAGCATAACATGATGATGCTTTCAGCCCTGATAATGGCTTGGTGTCGTTACTGTTCTAATTTATGACAGAATTACATTAGGGGAACATTCTAATTGATAGATCTATCGACTGTGTGCAGATTGTTTGTTTATGACTTCATGGCATCCTTCCTGGCTACTGCTAGTGTTTCTAGAGGTATAATAGGATAAAAACAGTTTCCTATGTAGAGTATTAGTATTTGACTTTGAGGCATGGATATCATTAAAACATTAAACATTAAAACAACTGTAAATGCTCAGAAGAATTTCATTAGTGGCTTCCTTCCTTTTAGCGAAGATATTTGGACAGCAACATGTGAACTCTCTGGGAAAATAATGTAGTACCACCCACACCTCTGAACCAACTCATATTTTGCAGTGAATCAGGATATTGGGGTTCTGCATTTTGCTTTTGTTTTTGAGCCATGGTCCCATGGAACCCAAGCTGGCCTAGAACATGGTATATAACTAAGGATGGCTTTGAACTCCTAATCCTCCTGCTTCCACCTCCCAGTGCCAGGGTTAAAGATCTGAGCTGTCCCCAATTTTAGGAGGTGCTAGGGTGAATGCAAGGCTCGTGCAGGCTGAGCAGCCACTCTGCCATCTGCACTGCATCAGCCCCTTTGTTTGTTTGCTTGGGTAGGTGGGTGGGTGGTTTTTGTTGTGTGTGTGGTCTTTGTTTTTTAGACAGTGTCTTAGTCTGTACTCCAGGCTGGCCTCAGACTCCCAGCAGTCTTCTTGCCAGGCCCCACGTACTCAGACTACGGGCACCACATACAGCTATGGCAGTGTTTTCCAGGACTGAGGGGCGAATCTCCACCACCAGTTTTGGTAGCTCACTTTTAGGGTTTTTAATAAAGAGACAACAGATTTCCAATCCAACATAACCTTATACTCAATGTGCATTTCTTTATTGTGTTTGCAATAAATTTGATGTCAAGTCTTTTGGTCCTTAAATAAGTGCTCTTCTTTACCTTTTCAAGGGCCCTAGACAAGACAGAACTGCAGAAGGGCAAGCACTGAGTGAAGCAAGAAAGCATTTAAAGGAGGAGACACAGTTGCGATTGGTAAATTCCTTAACTTCTAGTAGCGAGAAGCTGAAGATGCCCCATCAAAGTTGCAACACTCAATAATGCGCCCCTGTTTTTACAAACCCTATGAAACTGTTTCTTGCCCTGCCCACTCTGCAGTATCTCTAAAAACGTGGAAAGTTGGAAAATGAGAGATGCTTTAATGTGTGCTTAATAAGCTACTTCAAGTTAAGAGGACATGGCAGAGGGGGTTGGAGAAATGGCTCAGCGGTTAAGAGCACTGGCTGCTCTTCCAGGTTCTGAGTTCAATTCCCAGCAACCACGTGGTGGCTCACAGACATCTATAGTGGGATCTGATGCCCTCATCTGGCAAAAAGTTGTTCATGCAGACAGAGGACTCATGCATAAAATGAATAAATCTTTAAAAGAAAGAGTATATGGCAGAAATTCAGGTTTTTTGCAAATAGAACCTTCTTAATGCACTTATAACTACCATTTACTGTCTGTATGTTTGTAAATTAGGGATTAAAATGTTTTTCATTAAGAGTATCCTAGAAATAACATCAGCATGTTGCAGCATGATTCATTTTTATCATAACTATTTAAAGAGGGAACGCATGATACAGAACTTGAAAGTTGTCATTTAAGAGACATGAAACTAGGTAAGACGGTCCAAGGTGTGCCCTGGGCATAGCCTGAATGTGGAAGAAAACTCCAGTCTGTATCTTTGTTCTGCTAAAGAATGCTGCCGTGACTATGGTAGAAACAAGAGTCTCATAGTAGTGATGAAATTTCACTCGGCCTTACTGGCCATCCGGATGGCCAGAAACTGAACTGTTACTCCAGTGTCTCAGCTCTATCGAGAACATCCCAGCAAATGTTCTTCTTCTTAATCCTAATCGTTGTTATTATTATTTTGTTTTATTCTGAGACTGGGTTTCTCTGTGTAGCCTTGGCTGTCCTGGAACTCATTTTGTAGACCAGACTGGCTGCTAGCCCATATATCCACCTGCCTCTGCTTCCCAATTGCTGGATTAAACGTGTGTGGATTAAACTGCCACCCAGCTCCTAATAGTTATTATTAGTGTCTTATTAATTATTATTAGTCATTAATGTCTCTTAAATACCTTCTGCCAAAATGCTCAGCACTAAAGGTGTCCGTCCACCTTTCCTTGTGAAACCTTATGACATTTATATAATGGAGGCAAGAGTGTAAGCAGTTCATCTGCTTTGCGGCAGGACGTGGAGAAGGAACTGGAGCTGCAGATCAGCATGAGGCAGGAGATGGAACTGGCGATGAAGATGCTGGAGAAGGATGTCTGTGAGAAGCAGGATGCCCTGGTGTCTCTGCGGCAGCAACTGGATGATCTCCGGGCTCTCAAGCATGAGCTTGCCTTCAAGCTGCAGGTAGGGGAAGATGAGGAATAGACTCTCTGTCTCTCTCTCGTGTTCTCTCTTGTGTTCTCTCTCTCTCTCTCTCTCTCTCTCTCTCTCTCTCTCTCTCTCTCTCTCTCTCTCTCTCTCTCTCTCTTGCACCCGTGCTGGCTAGTTTTAGGTCAATTTGACACAAGCTAGTGTCTTTCTGGAAGAGGGAACCTCAATTGAGAAAATGCCCTCACCAGATTAGCCCGTGGGCAAACCTGTGGTACATTTTCTTGATTGATGATTGATGTGGCAGGACCCAGATCACTGTAGGTGGTGCAACCCTGGTCTAGGATGTAAGAAAGCAGGCTAAGGAAGCCAGTAGGAACAAGCCAATAAGCAACCTTCCTTCATGGCCTCTGCTTCAGTTCCTGCCCTGACTTCTCTTGATGATGGAGTGAGATCTGCAAGGTGAAATAAACCCTTTTCCTCCCCAACTTGCTCTTGACCATGGTATTTATCACAGTATTAGAAATAGACAGCATCAAAATATGGGTTTCTGCTGGGCAATAGTGGTGCACATCTTTAATCCCAGCACTTGGGAGGCAGAGACAGGTGGATCTCTGTGAGTTTGAAGCAAACCTGGGCTACAGAGCTAGTTTCAGGACAGGCTAAACAGAGAAATCATGTCTCGAAAAACCAAAAAAAAAAAAAAAAAAAAAGACAAAAAGAAAACCCTGTGGGTTTCTCTTTCTCTGAAGATTTATTTTTCTTCTATGTCTATGTGATCTGTGTAATCATGTTCTCAGCGTATCAGAGGTGTTAGATCCCCTAGAACAGGAACTGTCAGGGTTTATGAGCTGCTAATCTGGGTGCTGGGATACAAATTCAGGTCCTCTGCAGGCACAGTATGTGCTCTTGTTCACTGAGCCATATCTGTAGCTCAAAATAGGGGCATCTTTTCTTTTCTTTTCTTTGTCTTTAAATACTCATTTTTATTTTCTGTATATGGTTGTTCTGCCTGCATATATGTCTGCATGCACCATGTGGATGCCTGCCTGCTGCTCACAGAGATCAGACGAAGTTGTCAGATCCCACTGGAACTGGAGTTACAGGTAGTTGCCAGCCACCAAGTGGGTGCTGGGAATTGAACCCTGGTCCTCTACAAGAGCAGCAAGTACCCTTAACTCTCGAGACAACTCTCCAGCCCGAAATTTTTTTTGAAGATTTATTATGTACACAGTATCTGTCTGCATGTATTTTTACAGGCCAGAAGAAGGCACCAGATCTCATTATAGATGGTTGTGAGCCACAATGTGGTTGCTGGGAATTGAACTTAGGACCTCTGAAAGAACAGTCAGTGTTCTTAACCTCTGAGCCATCTCTCCAGCCCAAATAGGGCTTTCTTAATGAGAGTTTTTTGCACATATTTATTATTGAACTTCGTTCATATTCATCCTCAAGTCCCTTCCTTGTCTCACTCCCTCTTTTTACTGTTCCTTTCCTTTATATATTAAGCCAATAATGTGTATTTAAATCTAGGTTCCACACGAGAGGACATGTGATATCTGTCTTTTTCTGTTCTCTTGTCCTCCGTTCCGCCATGGGCTCTCCCTCTCCCCTCCTAGTTCTCCTTTTACTGTTATATTGTATTTTCCCTTCAGATCATATTTAGGTATATTTTTAATTTATTTAATATCAATATTCGTGAGTGTATGGGCAACACAAATTAGATTTGGTGTATTTTTTTCTTTTGGGGGGGGCAGAAGGGTGGAACAGTGGAACCTGGGAAGAAAGGGAAATGACTGATTGGGGTGCACTGTGTGAAATTCCCAATAATCGATGAAAATATTATGTTGGAAGAAAGTTACAAAGATTAGAATAATAATAATAATATAAATATTTGTATCCTATAATTTCTGCCCCACAGCTTAGCATATCAGCTGAATTGTAAATTGCATTAGATCTTTAATGGACAGATAAATCAATGAGCCTTCTGATATTGTAATAAACTTCATTTAATAATATATAATATTTATTTTAGCAAAAATGCTCCTTGGCTTTCTTTTTCTACTTAGAAATTAGCAATACACAATTGTAGAGCGGTTCCATTTATTTCCTGCTCACCATTATGATTAAACAGACATGTACTGTAAATCTTTATAATTCTCTTTTACCAGAGTTCAGACCTGGGAGTAAAGCAGAAGAGCGAATTAAACAGTCGCTTAGAAGAGAAGACTAACCAGATGGCCGCCACCATCAGACAGCTGGAGCAGAGGTAAGAATGCTGAGAGTACATAGAGAACAGAAAGAGAAGAAGTTTATGCAACATAATAAGATATGTTGGTTAAATTTTATCTGTGTGTGTTCCATGACGTTGCAAAATATTGTTAAGAGTGGTCTGTCTAATGAACAGGCTAACATGGATTGAATCTCACATCCCCGCAGCTCTAGATAGAGAACTTACAGGGGCCTATAGCTGGGCATCCAGTACCAAGTGGTCAGTTCTAAAGTCATGCTCATACCAGCAACACAAAATGGACTCAGCAGGTTGTAGGTGTGTGTGTGTGTGTGTGTGTGTGTGTGTGTGTAAAGAAAAAAAGAGACCATGTGTTCGAGAGGGAGTAAAAGGGACAGAGGTAAGGCTGGAGGGAGGAAGGCAACAAATTATGTAACTATATTTTAAGTTTTAAGGTTTTTTTCTAGTGGTCTGTAGATAGCGAGTTCCAGGTCGGATTGGGTTGAAGTGTGTGACCCTTTCTAAGTGAGCAGTGTTGATAATTGTATAGTTTGTTTGTCACTGAGGTCTTTAGACGTCTTCACGTTAGGTGAGGTAGGGATTCTGAAAGGCAGATGTCCTCCAAGTGTTAACCGTGGCTTTCTCTCCCATCTTGAACTCCTTCCTCTAATCTCTCTCTCTCCCCTCTCTTTCTCCTGTGTAGTTGTGTGGCTTTCGCTAACGCCTCCCTGTGCCTCTCCCACTCCACCTGTCAGTTGGGAGTTTCCCTCTTCTACTCAGTCCTACCCACAAGTACTTCCTTCTTCCTGTGACATCCTCTTTCTCCTTTTGTCTGAAGTCACCCCCTCCCCCGTACCTCTGTAGCAACAGAGAAATGTCTGAGACGTCACAGTTCAATGCAGTGTAGCACCCAAGATCATCTGCCATTTCTACCGCTAATCCCTGCTCATCACCCTTGTTATGCTTGAGCAAACCTGAGCCATGTAGGCCATGCTTTCTGCTTTCTCATCCCTGTTGTTCTGATAGTTCCACCAATTATGCATGGTCCCTTCCCACTCCCTTCTTCAAATCCATTTTTCACATGAAGGTTCAAATGCCACCTCCTGATATTGGATTCCTCTGATACCTCTTTCCAGCTAGGATTGGTACTTTGTATCCACCGATCCCATCCTGCCTGGCATCTCTCGCTGTGCACCTCACCTTGTAGTCTCTGGTCTTCTCAGAGTGTGAGCTCTTTGCAGTTAGTTAACTAATTGTTCCAGTCCTGTCGCAGGTTCTGTCACAGTTCTTGAATGCACATGGCATAAGCTGATGGATGGATGGATGGATGGATGGATGGATGGATGGATGGATGGGATGGGTGACTTCCTTCAGGTGAGTCTTGGCCAGGGAGGAGAGTCCTGAACAGCGGAGCATTGTTAGTGTTAACACTGAAGCTAATTGCAGACTTACAAATGAAGCCGAAACTTTGGCACGGTTGGTCCTGCTATACATGATAGATGAAAATGAATCCATTTCTATAGCAGATTATCCAAGTGCTTGCTCATGAGCACTGATATTTTATGATTTAATAAACTGATGATCATGTTCATAAGTTGTACTTTTGTAGCGTAGGAAACTATTTCTCAGTGATGTTGACTTGGCAGTTAAGACCAAGAGAACTAAAATAATGATGACTCATCTGACTGATTTTCTTGCTGTCTTTGTTTCCTGTTTATCCATTTTCTCATTACCCTTCCAACTCATTTTTTATTTTTATTTTATTAAGTGAAAAAGATTTGGTGAAACAGGCAAAGACCTTAAATAGTGCCGCAAATAAACTGATCCCAAAACATCACTAGACACTTCATAGATGGTCGCCTCTCAAGTCTGATGTTACAAAATAACTAGAAGAGGAAGAAGTCAGAAATTCCTACATTTAAGCTCTGATTCTATACTTAAAAAAGTCACCAAAAGTTGACCTTGAATTTGTTGGACTTAAAAAAAAAATAGTTCGATATATAGGTTGGGTTTTGTTTTTGTTGCTGCTGCTGTTATTTTCTCCCCCAGAGTTAGAAATTTTGGTATGGGTTCCTCATTAAATACCAAATAAACTTTGAGAAATATTTCTGAGTTGAACAATAAATCAAAAGACCATCTTCAGGAAGCCTGGGGAACAGAAGCATTGTACATGTGTCCTTGATAGTGATCAGACTCAGTAGGTGGCCCATGTCCACATCAGTGAGCCTGTTCTCTGCCGTGTAATGCAGGCAGGTGTCACCTGGGGACCTAGGGCCTAAAGTAGCTCTGTCTCTTAGACCGTGACTCCTCTTCTCTTGCCTTGTGTAGGTAATCCCCAGCCCAAGAAAAGTACTTAGTATTTCATTACACTTCTATTCTCAGTAACCAAAACTGCTTGCAGTTTCTTTTTCCCTTAGTGATTTTGGACAAAAACAGCATCCTTGCATTTCTTTAAAGTCCTTAGAAGCAAAGTAGTAATTAGGTAGTTCTTATCGTCCTAGTGTGGAAGCTGGGAACCCCTCTTGACACGCGTCACCTCTACCTCTGCCCTTCTCTGCCATCCTTGGGACTACTTAGGTAGCTCAGAGAGAACACTTTAATACAAATACGATTTTCAAATCTACCCTGCTTTTTTCCTCCTGGGATAGAGAGGCCACAGTGTAGTCATGACTTCCAACCTGCCGTCCTTGCCTGGAACAGTGGCCCAAGAGCTTCTATCACTTTTTTTTTTTTTTTTTTTTGGTAATAGATATTTGCGAAAGGTTCTAGTTACTAAAAACAAATAATTTCAAATGAGAACTCAATAATGCACTAGCATTGGTTAGTATCAAAACAAAGATCCTCAGTAGATAGCCACAGCAATACTAGCAGGGCTTTTTTCCTAAGTGACTGCAGAGCTAACCCTTTCTAGGCTCTACATTGTAAATAATCCTATAAATACTTTGATTTAGAAAAAACTATTTTTGATTTGGGGAGGCAGGCTTTTATATACATGAGCCTTTACTCCATCCAGTGGGTTTGGCACAGTGCCTGGGGTTTTGTTCCATGTTTTCTGTCCCTCCTTCTGGCATGCTATGTAGCATTGCCCCTGCTAAGAGAGAGGCAAAGATAATTCCTTTGCTTCAACTTTTTTACTTTCTTGGCAAACCATAATTAAGAGTGTAACCAAGTGTGTGTGCTTTTATAGGTCCTCAAAGGGCCTGTGTTAGAGCCAGCTTAATGGAGGATCCTTAAACTCATTTTAATTCTTATAATCTTGCACCTATATAAATAAACCTCCTCTTGCGTTCTGCTGCTCCTCAGCCTTGTACGGTGATGAGTTGCTTTTTACATACCCATTGAAAGGGAATAATCAAACCAACAAAAGTTAGACTACATATAGCATGCCTATAAATTCTATTACAGAAAGCCTCAAATATTCCACCGTATAAAAATGATCCTTTATAGGTGCAAAGCTATAAGACATTTAGAAGAAAGCATCCATAAGAAGCTCCCAGAGAATATGGTCAGGAGTCTTGGGAACCCCAATGCTGAGTGTTTTACTGCTTGGTCACCCCGTGATAGAAGTGGAAAGGGCAGACACAGCCAGACTTTCAGAGAGGCTTGTCCTTATGGAATCATGAGAAGCTTGGGTAAGGGTTGCTAGAGATTGCCCTCCAGCTTCCTGGGGTCAGGGAAGGGTCAGGAAGTCACGATAACCCCACATGAGAAGGCAGCTCTGCCTGCACCTTCAGCTGTATGTGGAAGGCAGAAGGATACCGTCCCAGCCTGTTAGGAAAGAAAGACAGCGGCTTCGACATAATTGACTGTGTACTTGAGGGCGGCTCTGGATATGGATTTCCAAAAAGTGATGTCTTCTTGTTGATCACCTAATGGCTGTAAACTGTAGTACTAGAATAAAAAAATAGAAAACCAGCTTCCCTCTGCCTGGTTCACCTTCATCTTGCTTTTCTTTAGAATTTGTTTCTTCTCCATCTTTTTCCCCATCATAATTTCTTCCTGTGTCCTACATTTTTTTTCTCTGTCTCCCCATACTTTCTCTCCCTTGGGTTGTTTTATTTTGTGTTTGTGAACTTGGTCTTCCTCCCCACCATGGCTTTTGTTTTTTATCACAAGTTCATATGGCTCACATTCAGATTGCGCCAGGCTGAGCGAGGCCGCCAATCTGCTGAGTTGGACAACCGGCTCTTCAAACAGGACTTCGGAGACAAGATCAACAGTCTGCAGCTGGAAGTGGAGGCACTCACCAGGCAGCGGTGAACAGGGGCAGCTTGGCCAGCAGGGTGGTGGTGGGTACTGCACAGGAGGGAGGCTCCGCAGCAAAGAGGAAGTCAGGTCTTGAGCCGTCTAGGCTTGATCTCTCCAGTGTCCTTCACACACAGTGAAAACTCAGAAAGCGTCACATGGCTGAACAGTTCCAAAATCCACTCAACATTTATTTATCAAATAGTTTGGAACTGACTGCTGGACATGGTGGCACAGGCTGAAATCTCAGCCGAGACAGGAGCCCAGAGCCAAGTTGGGCTGCACATAGTGACACTCTCGTCTTCAAAAACTAAAATAAAAAGAGAATTTGAGACCAAGTTCCCAAATATATAGTAATTGATATCTAATCTGATTTTAGTGACAACAGTTAACATCTTCTGTATTCCTACAGTGTCTTGTATATGTTTCACAACACTTCTTACTGCCCCTACTTTGAGATAAAGTGACAGCTTAGAGGGGTTAGTGTGTCCCAGTTCACACTAGTAAGCTAGTAAGTGCCTACAGTGTCCCCTTTAAAAACCTGTTTCTCTGACTAAACCCTAAGTACTCTCTCATGCCACCTGTCACGTTGGATGCACTTTGTTGCTGAAGCCACTGACTGCAAACGAGGGAGTCTGGTGGCTGAAAAACTCAAAGCGACCAGGGGTGCTTTGGGGATGGAGTGTGTGGGAACCAAGTAGAGAACTATAGAGACCAGCCAAACAGCTCTCACTCGGTTGTAGTATAAGTACATTGTCATCCAGATAACCACAGCTCTTCATTAAGAATTAGTGTGAAATAATTGACTTGCTAAAACTGGCCACTCCTAACTTGCATTCTGAATTTCCAGAAAAAAAAAAAGAGTAAACATGGAAGCATTACTAGCTTTACTGTGTTCTGCTGTTTTACAGCTTGGTTGTCCATATATTTCTGGTAACTTTTATCAGGCATTAAAACTTAATTGCTGAACTTTAAGGGAAAGTCTGGTATTCTTTAGAATATATGAATACAGAAATCAGAATTTTCATCCTTTCTTCTCTCACCTGACCAGGACTCAGCTGGAGTTAGAACTGAAGCAAGAAAAGGAGAAGAGGTCACAAAACAGGAGCACCCCAGGAAAGGGGACCCAGAAGCCAGAGCCCCACCCAGTGAGTGTGTTCTTTATTCAGGTGCTCATTCCACCTACATCTTACGACCTAGCCTCATGGGTCCAGCAGGTCTTTCACTGCCCACACGCTTAGTTCCTCAGGTCCTGTGGGACATAGCATGTGGACATGCTTAGTTCCTGTGGGCCACAGTGTGCAAACATGTTTTGTTCCTATGGGCTACAGTGTGCAGACATGCTTAGTTCCTGTGGGCTACAGTGTGCAGACATGCTTAGTTCCTGTGGGCTACAGTGTGCAGACAGCAAAGTGAGCTTCTCAGAATGGAGGAAACTGATCCTGAGCTGACCTCTAAGATGATCTTGGACTTGCTCTGCTGGAAAAGAAAATGACTCTTTTCCTTTGAATTTGTTTAGTAAAAACTATTCTGGTATCATTGTAAATGATAGAGGTTGACAGAGGTTTCTGTCCAGCCTGGTCCTGCAACTGTTCATCCCAAAGAAACACACAAAGACCCACGTTAAGTATAAACTGTTTGGCCTATCAGTTCAGGCTTCTTATTAATTAACTCTTACATCTTACATTAACCCATAATTCTTGTCTGTGTTAGCCACGTGGCTTGGTACTTTTTATCAGTGAGGTATTCTCATCATATGTTCTCTTCATCTGGGTGACAACTGGAGACTGAGCCTTTCCTCTTCCCAGAATTCTCCTGTTCTGGTTTCCCCGCCTATACTTCCTGCCTGGCTACTGGCCAATCAACATTTTATTAAACTAATACAAGTGACAGACAGGTCTTTACAGGGTATAAGACCATTGTCCCACAGCATAAATGGAGTCATAATTAATACTGTTTAATATGGTATAATAGCCCCTCCTAACCCCAAGTTTTCCTTCAACAAAATTTCCTCAGCTCTGGGTTTGCTTCTTGGGGCCCTCTTTGTCATGTGGATTTCAGTGGGAATATACACAAGGAGCTTCTTTTAGAAGTAGAAGAAAGTAGAATTATAGAATAATATCATGTAGAATGGTTAAAGAACAGAATGGAGCTTTCTGTGTAACAGTCTTGAAAGCTGCTAGCACCTGCAGGGGTGAGGAGCCACAAGATCATCTCTGGGACCAGAAACAGGGCCAGAGAAATGATGCAACTTAAAAAGCATGACATTTCTGTTCTATTCATAGGAGCAAGCACCTTTGTGTATTAGCACATGCAGCATAGGGCATGCGGTATAATTTCTAGAGAACTAAGGAATGGTAACTAGAACTGTGTTATCTAGTACACACTGCTATTTGAAATGTGCAGAGAAGCACCATGCAGTGTGTTCTTTACTACTTGGAGTGCAGGTAAATCTGAAGGCCTGAGGAGGTCTACCTATCTTGCTTTACTTTCCCAAGAAGACTGTAAGTTTTTGCCTTGAATTGATTGCTGTGAAGAGAGCTTCTTGGAAGGTAAATGTTGCATTGACCTCTCTTGCCTGATGCTTTGGTGGTCTAAGAACTTAGTCTGCTTTTGGAAGCAGATGGGCTGCAGTTCAGAGCACATATACATATTTATAGATACAGATATATACCACTGCCTGCTCTGCTAGATAGATAGATAGATAGATAGATAGATAGATAGATAGATAGATAGATAGATGATAGATAGATGATAGATAGATAGATAGATAGATAGATAGATAGATAGATAGATAGAGATACACCTCACAGAAGTTGATCTAGAAACTACCCAGGCGGCCTTGCCAGCCTGGGTTCATTGCCCTTCAGAGCAGAAAACTCACCTGTGTACAGGTTGGAGTCATTGGCAGTGGGGCAGCTACGTGAGTGTCCAGAGGGTCACACATCCAGTGGCTAGACTTGTGCTGGGTTTGGCCTGTTTTTCAAAGAAAAGTCAGGAAAGAAGATACTTTTCACAAGTACCAGCTTACCTTGAACCCATTAAAGAGACCATTTCTTTTAGATTGTATTTGAATTCCAGGAAACAAAATACTCCTAAAGTAACTACTTCTAAATTCTATCAGAATGTTTTAATAACTTTTGGAGTAGAGTATGAGGAAGCTGGTTTGAAAGTTAAGTCCTTTCTCTAAGTAAGTACAGAAGGAAGAAAGGGGAGAGACGGTGGGGGGAAGGAGAGAGGAGAGTGAGCTACTCTTTGTACCCAAGCTGAGACAGTACAGAAGAAGCCTAGGGTACCATCACCATTTAGGGTCCTGAATAATGCTGTTTTCTTTTGGCAGGATGGGAAGCGCAGACTTCAAGAGGAAAATGTTAAACAGAAAAGGCTGGAAGAAAGCCACAGGTGTTTATAATGTGTATTAAGCTATAAAGTCATTCTGCGTTGGTGGGAAGGGGGCTCCTGATAGAAGGGTACTGACAGGGAGCTGTGAAGGGAAAGCTAGTAGATAATAAGCCAGATAACTTATTAGCCAAGTCACCTAACCAGCCTGTCCCCTACTGTTCCTCAACTTCTGTTATCATTTAAAAGATTATTTCTCAGCTGAGTATAGTTCCTCACACCAGTGGTCCCAGCCCTTGGGAGGGTAAATCAGGATGTGAATTCAGCGGTATTTGTTTCCATTCACCTGCCAAGCTTGAGATAAACATTCTCATTCTCTTCTCATTCCCTTACTTCGGTGCTTTGTTTGTTTGTTTTTTATTTGTTTGTCTGAAACAGGGTTTCCCTTTATAGCCATGGCTGTTTGGGAGCTCACTCTGTAGACCAGGCTGGCCTCAACTCAATCCACCTGCCTCCCGAGTGCTGGGATTAAAGGTGTGCACCACCACTCCCAGCTCCTGTCTGTTATTTTTAATTGCTTTATCTCTGGGACACTGTGACAAATTCTAGGACCTATTTCAGCCAGAACACAGGCCATTCGGAGGCTTGTTCAGCGTAGGTGTTTGTCCGTCCTCTGCTTCTCAGCTGAGGAGAGCGGGAACCGTTGTGGCGGTACTGCATTTCACTGGATAGGAGTGGGCTCTCGCTGTGCTGCTGGAGGAAGAGTTCAGCCTGTGGGATACAGGTTTTATACATGGTCTCAGGACAGTCTGATTCACGTGATGAGTTTCCTAAAGCTTCCAGTGTAGGAATATTTGAGGAAGGAAGATGAATATATGGCAGACGATAATGGGTAGATTCTCATAATGTCAGATATAATAAAACTTTAAAAATATATGGTTAATGAGCCATTGGAATTTTACATGATACACCAAATGCTATTTTCTAGGTAGTAAAAAGGAAAGATAAAATAAACTCCATATATTGTTTGTAAATCAGATCTGTGATGTATGTCAGGGTTCAGATAATCTCGTAAAAGATTTAACCAAATTGTCCAGAATTGTGGATGTCAAAATTAATAATGACATTTTCCCCAGCAGTATAAAGGGAAGGGCAGCATCGCCTATTTAATGAGTATTGTCTTGAGCATTTCTTCAGATTCTATAGTGGAAATACAGTAAGTCATATTTGACATTTGTTACCCCTTTATTTCCCCACTATAGGCTGACTCACTCTGCAGACGAATGGGTAAGACTCCTGTTTCTTTTTGTTTTGTTTTGTTTTGGTTTTTTTTTTTTTTTTTTTTTTTTTAATTCCTGTCTTGGAACTAGCTCTTGTTGACCAGGTTAGCCTTGAACTCTCAGAGATCCGCCTGCCTCTGCCTCCTGAGTGCTGGGATTAAAGGCGTGTACCACCACTGCCTGCAAGACTCCTGTTTTAAAACGTTTTGCACACCATTACAAAGTCCATGTGCCATAGCTAGCCAGGAAACAAGATAACATGGGAGGAGGACAGGTGGACACATTATAGCATTTTCTTAATATTTTTTTAATTTATTTATTTACAGTTGCTTTTTCGAGACAAGTTGCAATAATACTGGGCACCTCCCTTTACATTAAGGCTGGACAAGGCAGCCCAGTAGGAGGAAAAGGGTCCCAAAAGCAGGCAAAAGACTCAGAGACAACCCCCACCCTGCTCCCACTGTTAGGAGTCCCACAAGAAGACCAAACTACACAACATAATGCAGAGGTCATAGGTCAGACCTGTATATGTTCCCTGATTATTGGTCCAGTCTCTGTGAGCCCCTATGAGCCCTGGTTAATTGATTTTGTAAGCTTTCTTGTTGTGTTCTTGACCCCTCTGACTCCTACAATCCTCTTCCCCCTTTTCAGCTGGGTTCCCCAAGCTCTGCCTAATGTTTGGCTGTGGGTCTCTGCATCTGCCCCCATAGTTGCTGGATGAAGGCTCTCTGATGACTATAATGTTGGACTCCTGTCTACAAGCATAGCAGCGTCTCATTAGGAGTCGTTTGATTGGCTTTGTTTGGTTCTATCCTAGGTCCCTGGGCTCTCCATCCTCTGGGTCCTGGGCATTCCAGACTGTGTCAGGGGTGGGCTCCTGCTCATGGCATGGTCTCAGACAGACCAGTCATTGATGACCACCCCCACAGTTTCTGTGGAACCTCTACTCCAGCACATCTTGCAGGCAGGACAAATTGTAGGTTGAAGGTTTTGTGGTTGGATTGGAATCCCAACCCCTCCACTGAAGTCTTGCCTGGTTACAGGAGATGGTGGTTTAAGTGACTATATGTATACAATATTCTGTCTGTGTGTATGTCTGCAGTCCAGAAGAGGGCACCAGACCTCATTACAGATGGTTGTGAGCCACCATGTGGTTGCTGGGAATTGAACTCAGGACCTTTGGAAGAGCAGGCAATGCTCTTAACCGCTGAGCCATCTCTCCAGCCCCTAGGCAACTATAAAACAGCTTGAAAATATGATATGGCAACCCCATGAAATAGACATGTACTGCTACTATGCTTGGGGCACCTAATCAAGATTTAAAATGAAGCCAATGTTTTCATGCTTGGTAGAGTAATGGAAGAGTAATGAGGCCGTGGATGCTTGGGTTTTCCTGTTAGAAACAAAATTCCGAGCTAAGATGATAGAACACTTGAGAGTATGTGATTTGTGTTTTCCCCATCAGTGTGTAGTCTGGCTTTAGGAGCTAAGAACATTATGACAGTCTCATGTTCTTGTGCTCAGGAGTTAACTGGTTTACTGTGTCTTAGGGTCAGCCCGAGCTCTCTGAAAAGCCACAGGTGTGCCAGCTGTGCCAGCACGATGTCAGCCTGAGGAAGGTGAGCGCTTCTCACAGACACATGCACTGTTCAGCTCCTTGCCAAGAGCAAGCTGCACTTCGCTGTGCAGAACACAGCATGCCTCTTATGGTGCCAGGGGGGAGCCAGAACTTACTATTTAACAGAAACACAAATAAGAACATACATAATTTGAAACAAATAAGGAAGTACTAATTTATAAAGTACACTATTTGGTGAGCACCCAGCTTTGTTTTTACTTTTTATTTATTTTAACTGGGTGAGGGGTGGGGAAGGAGGGACGTTACTCATGGTGCCCATGCAGAGGTCAGAGGACAACTTTGAAGGGTCTGTTCCCTTCTCCAACCGTGGGTTCTAGGTTCTCAGTCTTTCTTATTAAGCCCTTTTACCTGCAGAGCCATCTCACTGGGACCTTTGTGGGTCGTGAGGCCCGGTCTCCTGTGTAGTCCAGATGGCCCAGGGCTGGCTGTGATCACCAACCATCACCAACCATACTCCCTGGCCTATGTAACCAACCTCAAGAGCTGAAGTTGTGGTGTATGCCTGCAATTAAGTCTGTGTTTCATTTTGTTTTCTGTTGATGGAACCCAGCCCCCGGTACCCCAGGCAAGAGCTCTACACTGAGCCACATCCAGCTCCATACTACACAGCACATTATCCCAGCTCCATAGCTGGAGACTCCCACGCCCTAGTCTTTGGTTCATGTTCCTCTCAGGCTACTGCGTGCTCAGAAGAGCAGAGGCGCTCTCCCCACCAGGCCTCTTTCCATGTGCTTTTGCCAGTTTGCCATCAGAGAATAGGTAAAGTCTAGATCGGAAAGGCCCAACATCCTCCGTTGGCTTGGGACTGGCTAAATCCCTCAGCATCAATATGGTGCCCAGAGAAGCTCAAGAGGTGTTATGTTCAAAGGATATTACATGTAAGTGCTTGAAGAATTATAAGAAATGTGCCCAAATTCTGGATTACATCATGCTGAATCTTAACAAAATTACAGTGTGGTATAGACATAGATTAGCAGACCCATTGCTATATGGTTGGAAATTCATAAATATTATAAAACAGAAGAAACTGCTAACTTAATTCAATCTTTTACCTCCAATGTCCCGCTAACAAATTTACAATAAAAATGACAAGCTTATGCCAACAAGACTGAGGCAGGAGGGTTCCAAGTTCAAGCTTAAATCCTTGTCTTAAAAAAAAAAACAGCCAGGTATGATAGTGTACACCTTTCATCCCAGCACTCCTAGAGGCAGGCCAGTCTCTTGTTAGTTCAAGGCCAGCAAAGGCTACACAGGGAGACCCTGCCTCAAAAACAAAAGGAACCCCCATTTTATTCCATGCACTCTTCAGATGAAGGTGTCTCTGGAGCCGTCTATGAAGGAAGTGCTGTCTGTGTGACCCTGTCGCGGCTGCCCTGGTGGCACTGCTGTGGCAACACATGGCTTGGCTACCAAAGGTTCAGAATGTGTATGGAGACTAGCATCCCTAGAAACAAGATGCAGGTAGCAGGATAGGGGCATCGGAGAGAAGCATTAGGCTTACCAGTGCTCTGGGAACTTTGAGGTGATGTTGAGCACACTTTAGCCTCTTCAAACCATTTCAGGGTGCTTAGATACTGGCTAAAACTTAGAATTAGCCTACCCAACAGTGACTGTGGGGATCAAAAGTGTGAAGTGTGCTCCAGAGACTGAATATACTCTTGTCTCTCTTGATTCTGTGGTATCCATGCTAAATGATTAGGTCTAATAGCTGAATTCCTGTTCCTTAGGAACATGTCTGGTCAGGGCCATTTAGCACACAGCGGCCACACTGTACTTTATTATGCACTGAGCAATGACGCATTTGACCCTTTCTGTCCCACCCCCAATCTTGCAGAGCACGTGTACGAACTGCAGAGGAACCTTCTGTAACGCCTGCATGGCAGAGGAACTGCCTCTTCCTTCTAGCATCAAGCCGGAACGAGTGTGTAATCCCTGTCACAAACAGCTGATGAAGCAGTATTCCACCAGCCCATCCTAAGACTGGAGACCAAGACCCAGGCCAGAGTGTTGATGCTGGGCCTCTCCCTCCACATGTTAGATGCAGGATGTCCTGGAACCAGTCCTCAGAACCAACCTTAGTTGGTAGCAAAGATAGAAGTAAACCAGGTCCACGGGGCAAGGCCGCAGTTGGAGGTGCTCGAACCTTTGCTCATCTGCTCTAATGAGTGTATAAATAAAAACTGCTGAGCCTTTCTCAGCACCTAAACAAGCCCACTTTGGAGGGTTTAGAGGCAGTCTTTGGCCTTTTTTATATCTAGGAGGTGATAAAAAGTGGGCTGTAGCTGAGTGGAAAAGCACTGCCTAGCAAGTATGAGACCCTGACTGCAGCATCACTGCCGAAAAAGATGCAAGGAAACATAACATTACATTTCCATTCTCAGGGGGTAACAAGATGTTGCCAGGCGGTGGTGATGCACATCTTTAATCCCAGCACCCGGGAAGTAGAGGCAGGCAAATCTCAGTGTTCTAGGCCAGCCTGGTATCAGTGAGTTTCAGGACAGCTAGGACTGTTATACAGAGAAACCCTGTCTTGAGAGAAATAAAAACAAACAGTTGTTGCCCAGGTGCTGCTGAGTTTCCTCTCACCCCCACTACCTACCTCTTTAACCTGCCAACTGTGAACCCAATCTCAGGGAAAGAAATTAAGAGTAATATAAATTCTGAATGTATTGGTAATAATATTGTAATGCATTATAATTTCAGGACCAGATTTTCTTTGTGGGGGTGGGGGGACACCTATAAGGGTTTTGTGTGAACAAGAATATCTGTTTTTTTCCGTAATGGCCCCAGAAGAATCTGCTCTCTTAGGATCCCTACCACAGCAAGTCATCTCTGTTACCCAGTCCCTCCCTCTTGCGAGTAGATTAAAGTAAAGCTAAGCCAGGTACTCGTAATTTGTCAATGGCTGACAGGAACTCAACATTTAACTGTTCACTTGATAAGAAGTCCTTAACTACAGATCAGAACCCATAGGCAGGGTTCTTGGAAAGATAATATTCAAACATCTCTTAGTAATAAACCCTCTGTAGAAGAGTGGGGGCGGGACACACTGAAAAAAGACTGAAAGAAATGGTTTCATTGCTGATTATGTTGTATGTTTGGATTGTTTGATTCCAGTTAAGACTCAGAAGACATGATTCTATGCATGCGTGGAATTCCGGGCTAAATGATGGGTACTGACAAATCTGTCTCCTAGAAAGGGGGAAAGCCCGGGAAAGTTGGTATTTCAGAAGATAGTTCGCCTGCAGGTGACACTGAAGTTTAAGAATATTAGGAGGAAATAAAATTAGCAATTCTAACCTACTGTGTTGGCTGCCTCTTTTTAAATGTCTTTATGTGAGTGAGTGTTCTCCTCTATGTGTGTGTGTCCAGGAGGTCAGTTCCCCTAGAACTATAGAGACAGTTGGGAAATTCCCTGTGAATGCTGAAAACTGAAAGAGCAGCCAGTGCTCTTAACCACTGAGCCATGTCTCTAGCCCCTGTCTTTTTTTTTGTTTTACAAAATACTTTTTTGGGGGTGGGTGGCTTGAGACAGGGTTTCTCTGTGTAGCCCTAACTAGGAGCTAGCTTCGTAAACCAGGCTGGCCTCGAATTCTGCCTCCTGAGTGCTGGAATTAAAGGCATGTGCTACCACCGCCTGGCATGCAATTGGGGGGGGGGGGGTGTTGTTGTTGTTCCTATTGTTTTTGGTGACAAGAGTCAGCAGTTTTCGGGACTATATATGAGGGGCAGAAGGACTAATTAGCTTTGAATTAAGGAGCCAGCTGCTTAGCATGGAATATAAGAATAAATACAGATTTGAGGCTGTTATTTTGTACCATCATCCCAAAAGCAAAAACAAGGAGTCAAGTCACGAATACTCAAATGTAAGTATCCCTAGGGAATCTTCCTTAAAAATTGCTTCCTAACATTTAACAGCATCAACCAAGTAAAAGTGAAATAAACTAGATGCAAGAACTCACACAGTAAAAACTACAGAATGTTCCACATGAAATTAACTGACACTATGTTCATAGACTAGAAAACATCACCATGCAAACACTGCAGGAGGCAGGCCCTGAATCCACACTAAAAGCCTAGGCAAAGGGATCACAAATTTAGGGCCTGACCTACATGGGAAGATCCTTTGGGGGGGGGGTATCCCCATACCATCCAAATTTTCTGCAGAAATGGAGGGGGTTCTTTCCTAAGATTTTATTCATACAATTTCAAGGAACTTCCTAGTCAACTCTATAAAGTATATATATATATATATATAATGTCAACACTTCAAACTACAGTAACCACGTCAAAATGATACTGGCATAAAGCACAGGCAACCTAGAAATAAACCTGTTAGTATAAATCTCTGACAAGGGTGCCAAGACCACTCGCTACAACAAAGTATTGAGAAAACTAGACACCCATGTGCACAGAAATAAAGATGGACTCTTGTAGCACACAAAAAACAAAGTTGACCAGCACAAAGTGTAAGAGCTAAACTTCTGAAAAGGCTTCATGGCATTGGATTTAGTGATGACGTTCTAGATACAACATAAAAGCATAGGCAACAAAAGAAAAATCTGCAGAAATAAAAGTCTGTCTAGTTGAGTTTGTGTAGGACTATAGTCCCACCAATTCAGCAGGTGAAGGCACTGCAGACCCAAAAGCTGAAAATTTCTGCAACTTATCCAGTGTGCTGGCCAGTTTTCTGTCAGTTTGACACATCTGCTCCCTCCCGGCAGCACCAATTACCTCAAAGAGGCACCAAAGAAACTCCAAATGGAGTTTGCTTTCTTTATGGCAAAAGCTAGCCATGTAGGCAAAGAAAATGCCCTTGCCTCAATTGCTACCAGACACATTCCAAACTGGACCAGCAGGATACAAGAAAGGCAACTGCCAAACTTTGCTCAGACAAGTAGAACGGTTCTTCAGAATTCCCTGCTTCACAGGAACATCGGTCAGGTATGCTAAGCCTGTAGACCAGAGGAACTTTGGGTGACTGTCCAGGCAGCTTGAGATTAGGTCATTATGTTACATTTCACCCCTTCTGGGTCTGATGGAGTTGAATACTAGGTAGTTATAGCTTTTCTCCATTATAATAAAAGATAAGTTAGGTACAAAACTTTGGACTTCCATAGTAAGTTTTTTCTCTAACTTTGTCAAATACAAATAGACTAAATATTGTAATTATAATTAAAACCTTTTTAATTATGATAAAAAGGAGAAAATGCTGTGGAATAATCATCTTGTACACTGTAAAGATTCGTCACTTGTATTGGTTTAATAAAATGCTGATTGGCCAGTAGCCAGGCAGAAAGTACAGGTGGGGCAACAAAACTAAGGATGTTGAAAGGAGAAGGGTGGGGTCAGGAGTCACCAGCCAGATACAGAAGGAACAGGAGATGAACGTGCCATGCTAATAAAGGTACCACGTGGCAGAGCATAAATACGGAATATGGATTAATTTAAAATGTAAGAGCCATTTAGTAATAAGCCTGAACTATCAGCCAAACATTTACAAGTAATCATAAGTCTCTGAATGGTTATTTGTAAACTGAGAGGCAGGAGAAATGTCTGACTACAGTAGGAACAGTAGATTCAAGTGCAGCTGCAGTACCAGTGATAAAACTTCAGAGAGGATTTGGAAACCTCAAACTAGGGATTACCTGGTCCTAGACCAGATTCCTCAAACAAGAACATCTCACACACACACAGAGAGACAGACAGGAGGGGGGGGAGAGAAAGAGAGAATGAGCAATATCTGTTGGCGGCAGCTGTCACCCCAAAAACAAGGTAAAGAAAATATACAGGACTTTGATTGTTTTACACAGGTATACATAAAGTTAAGTTTATTAATGACTATTTTTGAAGCCAGCCATTTTGTCCAATATTTAAATAACAAGCTATTTAGTATTAAAGCAGAAGATACTGCCACAGTGTGACAGAAATACAGCTCTATTCATAAACCCTTCACACAATTATATATTAAATCCTAGTTTTATTTAAGCAAGGCACCCCTACTTGTTCTAGAATATGGGGTGGCTACCCCACTGGAAAAGCAAATGAGGAGAGTCGGATTGTTTTATTTCCAACTAGACCTGGTTTAAATCAAGTGAAGCTATGAATGTCCTTACAGTCTGGACTGCTTTGATGTCACTTTATGATTTCAAACCTAACAAACAGCCTTATGATCTGTCCAAAACAAAAACAAAAAAAGATAAAGAAGGAAAGAAAGAAAAACGGTAAAGAGAGACTCAGTGAAATTTTAAATTAGCCTAAACTTCTGATACAGACAGGTGCCAACGTTAAAAGCCTTTATAGGTCAAGGCTTAGGGAGGCAGAGTGATTCTAGTGTTTCTAAAGACAAAACTGCCAAGTGACCACTTGTGCTCAATAACCTGTAGTTTGTACTTTTTTTAAATTTCTACCCCTAGGCAATCAAATACAGACAAAATTAAACACTACTTGACCAAATCACACGGCCTTATTAAAGTTCTGAAACCTTCCCTTGCTTTGGTAAGTGTCTGGTATAAATACACCACTATTTTATTTCATGAGAAATTTTATATCACAGCTCTCAGTCATAGGCAAAAACAAGCAGGAATAAGGTTCTAAAGAGCAGCATTGAATGGAAACATCTTACAACTGCAGTATATCCTCTATGACAGAAACTACGTTACAGAAACCAGACTTTTCCCGTCAGACCCAGGACTGTTTAAATGGAATTTTAAATTTGTAGCTTATTTCATAATCCTAAACTGAATCTTTCTCGACCTAAACATTCCACTGTGAATTTTCCTTCAGAGCACTGTCGTCAGATGCCCAGATCCTTTCTCTAGCGGTCACAGCCAATCAACTGGATCTTTGTATCCCATGTTCAAGAGAGATGTGCAAAGGATATGCTTCCTGCTTCATCCTGAAGATAAAAATAAATAAAAAAATAATTATTTATTCACAATAAAAGATGTTTACATGTTTTCCTACATTACTTAAAGTGACAAATTCAGCTTCACCCCACTAAACTAGTGCAAATTATCCAACAAATCAATTAATATAGATAAGGAAAATTAGACATTAGTGTATGCACAGAGCCTAGAATCCAGAAGTGAACATAAAAATATATTTTGTGGAGAACCGAGCTAAAATATGTGTTTAACAGTTACAATGTATTGATGCTTTATGTCCAAAAAATATATTACCTGTGTTTTTAAAAGACAGTAAGTTCCTTAAAGAATCCATCACCACATTCAAAAACAACTAAAGTGCTATATATTGAATACATGTAAACATTTAAGGAAAAAGGGCACTTCGAACTCATAACTCAAGCCCTTTCTAAAAAGCCAAAACAAACAACAGAAAGCTCAAACAGCCAAATTCACTCTGAATCAATGATAGGAATGTCAGGTAGAGCACTCACCCCTCATCAGAGAAAAACTATTACAGGGACCCAAAACAGGCAACGTGCAAAGAATGACAGTGGGTGGCCAGCCCCACTGACACATGCACTACACAAGCCCACCCCTAGGGCTCAGGGAGAACCTCATAAGGGGGAGAGTGGTGGAAAGGATGAGAGCCAGACACTCAGCACGCCTGCAGGAGCAGCATCTTCTAGACTTGGGAGAGGAGGCTGCACAGTGAAATCTCAAGAGTATGGCTGCCTGTAAGACCTACATAATGTCACCATCAGGTGACATGTCAACATGGATGGAGGAAATTTCATAAGGCTGCACCTTAGATCAAGAACTATAGGCAATCAGCTGAGCTGTGATGGTGCATGCCTTTAATTCCGTCATTCAGGAGGTAGACACAGGGGGATCTCTGAGGTCAAGGCCAGCCAGGACTGTAATATACAGAAACCTTGTCTGAAACGCGCCCCCCCAAAAAAGCTATAGGCAATTCCATAGAGATGAGACCTGAAATAGGGTATCCAATCCTGAGTGCTCACCTCAAAATAAACACACAGACAACACTAAATGGACCCAGTAGGGGAAGTGTTATGTGTGCTATAAAACAATCAATGCAGTAGTCATTAATTTGAGAGGACGGAGGGGGGCATGGGAGGAACTGGACGGGAGAAGGGTAGAAAAGAATTATCTGTTGATTACAGCTATTAAAACTGTAGAATCAGTTTAAGCATACAGCATTATGTGAGGAATTATACAAAAAGAATCTATACAAAGATGATGCTTAAAGCCACCACACAATCAAATTTAAAAAATTTTTATATTGATGCTTCACAATTATTAATTAGATCTTTAGTGAAGAGAACTGTTTCTGCCATATTATCAACTAGTAAGTCTATTTTTAATTAATGTAAGTTTTTTCACAGCTGTAGCTTCATTACCTCATCATCCGGGGTTCTGTTGAACTCTTATTTTCCTTTAGGACATGAATTTAGGAACAGCTCAATATACCTATGTTCTGAATATAAAAAAAAAAAAGTTAGTTTTAGCAAAGACTAAAAGACTTAACACCCTTTTTATCCCACTTCAGAGACCAACACAAATCCTTTACCCTTTCCTAATTAGACACACACAAAGCTAAGTGTGGTGACATACACCTCTATCCCCGACTACTTGGAAGCTGGAGTGGAGGATCACTGGAGTCCCTTGAGTTTGAGATCATAGGTTCAGTAGGTTAGTCTGGATAACAGTGAGCTCCCCATCTCAAAATGATAATAATAACTGGGTGTGCTGGCCTCTATCTTTAACCCTGGGACATAGGAACCTGAGGAAAGACAACCGTGAGTCTGACACTGGTCTAGTCTACAAAGAAAGACTCTGTCCCAAGCTAAATATAAATAAACACAAAATTAAAAAAAAAAAAACCAGACATCAAGGAAAACTAAATCTAAACAGAAATAAGTAAAGCAATCAGTTTAGTAGCACTAAAGGAATGCTATTTGCCAAAGGAAAACTTCTAGGCACTTGACAGGAAAACAATGCGTCATACTCACGAACGTGGGACCGGTCCTTGAGCATAGCTGCTACGGCGTCCTCATGGGTCTTAAAGTGCACATCAGCTTCTCCAGTGGCCTTCCCACTAGAGCTGTACTCCATAGTGATCCTCACAGGCTTCAAGGGAGCAAAGAACTGAGCAGGGCCAACAAAAACAACAACAATTATGAATTGTACTTTTTTTTCCAGCGAGATGGCTCAGCAAGTAAAGGCCCTTAGCTACCAAGCCCTATACCTGAGGTTCAATTCCAGGAACCCCACATGGTGGAAAGAGAAATCTGACTCTGGCTAGGTGACTTTTGACTTCCATATACAAACCATGGTTCTCCCCACCAAAAAAAGAAAAAAAAAGATTCACACAATAGTTTTTAAAAGCTGTTGCTAAGTGCCAACAAGCCAAAATTTCCAGTCAACCATGAGAACACAATCATTACTCCACAGAATCTGCTGCTAAGCTAGGTTCAGTAGGTTAGTTGTATGAAGTGTACTTCAACTTGAGAGAGGAGTATCAGGGCACCGCCCACTGAGGCTGAGGAAAATGCAATAGGTGCAGCCTGAGTCTAAGCACCTAAACTAAAAGTAAATGGACTGAATCAACTTCCTCAAAAAACCACCTCTCCTATTCCGATGATTAACCCTACACCTTAGTTGTCTCTAAAATCCTGATTTTTCCACCTTGAATTATAATTGCTTTTTTGAAGTGCTAGGGTCAAGGATGGCCAAGCTGGCCCCAAACTCCTGGGACCACGTCCTGTGTCAGTCCCACTTCAGCTACAGAGGATGGGGACAAGCCTCTGCTGGGGTGGGATGGAGGCCTCGCCAGAAACACTGCTCCAAATTAACACAAGTTCAACTTCAGATGCACAACCCTCTGAGGCTTACTGGCACACACATTTATAATGTCTCTGAGGCTTACTGGCACACACATTTATAATGTCTTGGGCATTCGCTTGGAAAGGCAAGCCCCGCATGTGGACAAAATGGAGTGAAGGTGCAGACCCAAAGTCGACGGCCTCTGGAGGTTTCTCTGACGTCTCCTTAGGCAGTTCTGTAGAAGAAAAAAAAAATACAAGGACACAAAGCTTCCAGAGCTGTTAGCAGATAATAGATATGACCTTTAAGTCAAAATCCTCTATTCATCTTGACCCAGAGTACATGAACTTTAAAGCCAAAAACCTGAAATTTCTGCTACTTTACATCACTTAGGAACTCAAACCACTCCCAAATGAAGAATTTATCACATGTGATAATAGAATAAAGGGGCATTAATTAAACTGTAAAGTGGGCACTAAGAACAAAAAGACAGCAAACACAGCGACAGGACGACCCCAGAGCACTGGATCTATCTGTACGCACTTCCAAATTTCAAAAGACCCTAAATGTTGCTTTGGAGTCACAGATGAAAGAAAGATTTAAGGCCAAAAAAGTCCTTCGTCAACATCTCAGTCTATCCAAATCATTCCCCCCATGCCGGGCGGTGGTGGCGTACACCTTTGATCCCAGCACTCAGGAGGCAGAGGCAGGTGGATCTCTGTGAGTTCGAGGCCAGCCTGGTCTACAAGAGCTAGTTCCAGGACAGGCTCCAAAGCTACAGAGAAACCCTGTCTTGAAAAATCTAATCAATCAATCAATCAATCAACAAAAGAAACAAATCATTTCCCACTTTAGCTTAAATGCTGGCATTTTGCCTTGGTCTGTTACATTTGTACTGCACCAGCTTCTGAGCACCTACGAAATGACAGTGTAGACAGGTGGTGCCTGCGCGAAAGCCTGGTGGTCCAGAGCCACAGTGCCACAGTGGCACACAGCCATGTGATACACAAATAAACAGCCACACACACACACACACACACACACACACACACACACAAAATAGACATAATAATAAAAACTAATAAAGGACTGAAGCTTCTCTAGCAGAGGACCTGACTTCAGTTCCCAGACCATATCAGGCAACTCTCAACTGCTTTTAACTCCAGCTCTAGAAATGCCCTTTGGCCTCCACTGGTACTATCACATGGACATGGACACACATACACTAATTAAAAATAGTAATGTTTAAAACTAACAGTAGCTGTCAGCCAAGTTCAGTCAGTAATGGCACCCACCGCCAACCCTGACAACCTAGGTTCTATTCCTGGGCTCCCTAGCGGAGAGACCCGACTCTGGAAGTTGTCCTCTGACCCCCACACATGTGCATCCCCATCTGGATTCATATAGATATACATGCAAAATACATGCAAATTTTTATTTACAAATATAATTTGTGCATGTAGACTAAGTACATTGTACGCTCATATTCAATCTTTAACTCAACACCCCTATTCTGAATCTCATAATTTCATATAAGCTGACCATGAAAACAGCTCAACAAAACCTAAACATACATACAAGGCAATCCTCAGAAGAGGTAGGACCTTACCTATCTCTTTATCACTTTCAAAAGCTGTCACAGGCTGAATATCTTCATTTACTTCATGTTCTTCAAATACTACTTCTGGCTCAGTTATATATTTAGCAGAAGGAGACGACGATACCACTTTCTTTCCCTTATGAGCTCCAACATGTGTTCGAACTTCATTTCTTCTGCTTGGGAATATCTCTATGTATCTATATACAACAAAGCAAAATGAAAAGGCACAAATTAACTTTACAATAAACTTTAAAAAAATAATAATTCAGTATGTGTGGCTAGAGAGATGGCTCAGCAGTTAAGAGCTCTTGCTGCTCTTCCAGAGGATCCTTGTTCAGGTCCCAGCCCCCATATGGGGCAGCTCACAACCATTTGCAACCCCAGCACAAGGGACTCTGACATCCCCTTCTGGCATCTTGGGGCACCTGCACACACAATATACCAATTTTTTAAAAAATTAAAATAACCAGGTTATATATATGTTCCAACAGCTTATGAAACATGGATATCCAAAGACAACAGCAAGAATAAAAAGCCCACCTACACATTAATTCATGACAAGTGCTTTTGACAGAGTAGGTCAACATGATAATTTTAGTAATACTGTTGCCAAAATATCAGGCTCATTTCTGTATGTTTATGCATATGGCACTTTTTAATTAGGTAGTTTTAAATGTATGTTTTTTGAAAGAGATTATTATTATTATTATTATTTGGTTTCTCAAAAATAGGTTTTCTATGTATAACAGCCTTGGTCGTCCTGGAACTCAACTCTGTAGAACAGGCTGGCCTCGAACTCAAGACTTGCCTCTGCCTCCCAAGTGCTGGGATTAAAGGCGTGCACCACCACTGTCCAGCACTTGGGAGGTAGAGGCAGGTGGATCTCTGTGAGTTTAAGGCCAGCCTGGTCTACAGAGAAAGTTCTAGGACACAGAGAAACCCTGTCTCAAAAAACCAAAAAAGAAAGAGTAAGAGTACTGAGAGATACTGTTCAGCTTTTAAGAGATAAGACTCAGGGGGAGATGTTTTCTGCACTGACTGTGGAAAGTTCTCAGGCCACTAGAAAACTATTACATAAATCTGACCATACATAACTTCAGTCATTTTCAAGCTTCCTTTTCCAAAATGTATTTTTTAATTTTATTATTATTGTGCAAATTACTGCAGAATATTTGATCACACTGACCCCCAAAATTGCATTATTTTCTAGTTGTGGTGTGGCCTAGCACACACCTTTAATCCAAGAGCTTTCTGCTTGAATATTGTAAACAGGATTAAATAGAGTCAATTATAGGTCAAGAGGCAGAGAAGCAACTAGTCAACAGGAAGTGAACAGAAGATTATTAAGAAAAAAAACAGAGTAAGGGGGAGTCAGGAGGAAGGATGGAGACACACACAGGAAATAGAAGGGAGGGACATTCAGTTTGGGCAGAAGAGAGAGGCAGAGAAAGGTCAGCTGGGTGCTTGCTTCCTCTGTCGTTTTCACCCCAGCATGTAGTTCCCAAATCTTTATTGGTAAAAATCGAAAGACTAAGATTTTGTTAAAAACAGCACACGTGGGGCTGGAGAGATGGCTCAGAGGTTAAGAGCATTGCCTGCTCTTCCAAAGGTCCTGAGTTCAATTCCCAGCAACCACATGGTGGCTCACAACCATCTCTAATGAGGTCTAGTGCCCTCTTCTGGCCTTCAGGCATGCACACAGACAGAATATTGTATACATAATAAATAATAAATAAATAAACTTTGTTAAAAAAAAAAAAAAAACAGCACACGTGCAAGTCTGAGTGTTTGTGTGGAAGTCAAAGAACAGCGTTGTGGAGTCTGTTTTCTCTTTCAGCCCTGACATGGGTCTGGGGGTTAAGCTCAGTCCTTAGGCTAGAGAGTAGGCACTTTACCCTTCTAAGCCACCCTCCCAGCCCACGATGTATTATTTGTTTATTCACACACTAACTGCTCTTGGCCATTCAGGATAAAGGTTTTGAGGGGCTGGACTCCAAAACCCCACCACACTGGACTTTTAAGCATCTAAAACTTGAAACTAAATAAGCACATTCTTTTGTAAAGTCAGCATACCCTAAAAATTTCTTATAATAATGAAAAGCAGACAATTTTTTTGTTGTTGTTGGAGCCAGGTGGTAGTGGCACACACCCAGCACTTGGGAGGCAGAGGCAGATGGATCTCTACAAGAGCTAGTTCCAGGACAGGCTCCAAAGCTACAGAAGAACCCCTGTCTCAATAAATAAATAATTTTTTTTGTTCTTTTTCTTTCCACAGCTAACAATCTCAAGGGCTTACAGGTAGATTTTGCATAGTTAATTCTATATAAAACACTAAAAGCTATAAAGAAATTCTCCAGAACTTCACCAAGCAGCTAATGAGAAATTCAAGAATTATCCTAATACCATCAGACACAGTGGTACACACCTTTAATCCCAGCATTAGGGGTGGAAACAGGAAGATCAAAGTTTCAGGCCAGCATAGGATACAAATCAAGCTGGGGAGCCAGCGAGATAGCTCAGTGGGCAATGGCGCTGCTACCAAGCCTGACGGTGTGATTTTGATCTCAAAAACACATGCGAGAGAATGATGTCCCAGTTGTCCTGTGACTCCAAAGACAAGCTTTGGCACACGTATGCACTCATATGTATACACGCACTTAAATAGAGAAGTTTTAAGCGAATGCAAATTTAAGGCCAGCCTGGGTTCCAGGGTAAATAAATGAGCACTGTTCACTGATAAAGCACCTCACTTAGCATACACAAAGCCCTAGGTTCCGTCCTTAAGCCCCAGGAAGGACAGCTAAGAAGATCAAATGAACACCACTTCTTTGAATAACAGCAGCGGTGACACACACATTAATATTCAGGAGGCAGAGGTTCAATATAGCAAGTCTGAGCCAGTCTGGTCCATTTTGTAAATTTCAGGCTAGTCTAGGCTACGAGAAAGACCATGTGCCAATAGGTAAGAGCACTTGCTCTTTCCGAGGAGCCAGGTTCAATCCCCATCATCCATATGGTGGCGCACACCATCACTAACCCCAGTTCCACCAGATCCAACAAGAGGCATGCATGTGGTACACATATATGCACACACACAAACCAGTCACAGATAAACAAAAATAAATCAATTCGCTTAAAAAAAAAAAGTCCTTGTACCCTCCAGAAGAACCCAAGAACTCTGATCAGTTCAAGAGGATCCTGAAATACACAAGCTTTGAAAAGCTTCTTCTCCTTTTAATTTTAAAAGGAGCAAAGTAAAAGGCAACAAAACAGCCTGGAGTTGGCTCAGCAGTTAAGAGCATTTATTCTTGCAGAGAACCCTGGCTCAATTCCCAGCACCCAAATGGTGGCTCACAACCATCCTAACTCCAGTTCCAGGGGATCTGACACCCTCTTCTGACATTCCTGGGTAATAGGCATGCATGCAGTGTCCAGATAATCCATGTGAACAAAACGTAAGTAAATCTAAAAAATTTTTCTAAAGAACATTGCAAAACAGTGATTTTAAAAAGTGTAAAAATTTTTTAACCTCCAAAAATGAAGATAAGCACAGATCTCTCCTACCTCATTTTTATTATATTCTAATATGATCAGAACATGAAACACTAAACAAGACAACTGACTTCAAGAAGCTGATCACTGTATTTTTAAAAGGGGAGGGATGGATGGGCTAAGGAGAAGGCTCAGATGCTTGCTACATATGCATGAGGCTGAGTTCAGATCCCCAGTATCAATGTAAAAGCTGGGTGTGGTAACCTATCTTTGACCTCAGAGCTGGAGGGGAAGAGGGCAGAGCCAGATGGATCTCAGGGACTTGCTGGCCATCAGTCTGGCTAATCAAGCCCCAGGTTCAGTGAAGCTGAATAAGTAAGGTGGAAAGAAATTGAAGAAGATACAATATTAACTTCTGGCCTCCAACATCGTCATGTACATGCACACACAGTAATACACCACAAACACATAAAATGGAGAGAAACTGCTGGCGGTGGTGGCTCACGCCTTTAATCTAATGCCAGCACTCAGAAGGCAGAGGCAGGCCACTATGAGTCTGAGGCTAGCCTGACCTTCAGAATGAGTTCTAGGATAACTAGGGCTACACAGAGAAGCTGTTTTGAAAAAAAAATAAAAAAGAAAAAAAAGAATAAAACAAAATAAAGGAGAGGGACTGTAAAAAAATGTGGACGTGCTCTAGTTTCCTAAAATTGGTGGTATTTGTGCTACAACACATGGACTATCTGAAGGGCTTAGATCCTGGCTCACAAGTCAACTATAAAGATATTCTTGTTACAAATGGGAAAATGTGATGGACTGTGGGAGCTATGAGCAATATTTTAATAGGTGCTAATGTTGTTAAATGTTACAATATTGTGATTATGAAAGAAAACCTCATTAAAAGCACCTACTAAACAAAAACAACAAAGAAAGTTTTTGCTTGGCAGTGGTGGCAGCTGGGAGACAGAAGCAGGTGGATCTCTGAATTTGAGGCCAGCCTGTTCTACAAAGCTAGTTCTAGAACAGCCAACACTACACAAAGAAATCCTGGGTTGAAATACAAAAACAAAGGGAACACAGAACACGGCTACACTCGGATTTTAGGACTACCTGTCACTTAGACCTCACTCAACATTATCGAAGAAACGAATCTGAGTGATGAGCACTTAGTGGTTCGCTGTGGCATACCTACTTTTCTAGGTCTGGACAACTTGACATCAACGCACTCATCAAAATGACCTGGCCACCGGCTGCTCCACTCACCTGTTCCCAATCTCTTCCCTATGCTTTAGAAGCGCTTGGCTGGCCATGTCTGGTTCTTCAAACTGTACATAGGCTTCCCCTGTTTTTCTTCTTCCTCTATAGTCCATCACAAAAGTAATGTCTACTATGTTCAGTCCTAGAATACAAAAGAATTTACAAATCAGTGCTGCCAACAGCACTTTCTTCATTAGAGTTCACAAGTTTATTCATGCACTAATAAAATTTAGGTACTATTTGCCAACTTCAAAGCTGTACAAGCACAAGGACAAACAGTTATTATGTAACCCAAACCTCAGAACTTACCAGGCAAAGGCAGGAATATACAAAAGCAAGGTCAGACTTGGCTTCATAGTATGTTTGTGAAGCCCGGAGAATGTTACAAATAAACACACATGTCTGTGTGTCTGTCTCTCTCTCTCAAAGCTTTTCCACAGTCCTCCACCCCCGCCTCCTTGGGCCACTGGTTATAATTTAGGACACAAGCAAAGTTACTGACATGCACATTTAGCAGTTAGAAGTTAGATGATGCTTTTCTTCCTCCTCCTCCTACGGTGTAGCGATCAAAGGTGTGCACTGCCATACCCAGTTTAGGTGGCACTGGGATCTAATTCAGGGCTTTGCGAATGCTAGGCAAGTGTTCTACTAACTGAGCTACATCTCCAGCCCCGATGCTTTTAAGTCATGTAAATTATTATTGTCTCAGACAAATATGACCACTATTTTAAGAAAATAGTTTCTTCATAGTTAAACAAATGTCATGGAACAACTCTGAAAGTTGACATGACCCAAAGATCTGCCTGAAAGGCTGACACATCTCAGAGGTACAGAAGGAAGAACAGCACTGGGAAAGAGCGCATCAGTCCAAACACGCTATAACTGCCAAGCACCTGCAAAGAAGTCGACAATGTCTTTCTCGTTGCAGCTATAAGGAAGTCCTCTCAAGCGAACCACACCGTCATTTACCACAGGAGAAGACTTGACCTGCAGGTTCTTCATTAAGGCATCCACATCTTCATTGTTTATCTCATACACTACAGAAAAAAAGCATAAAAATGGATTCGAAACTTACATAACCAAGGAAACTCAACTTTAAAAAAATCAATTACACTGCTACTTAAATTCAAACATTAATAGTTTTAATCCTTATGAATTTCTGTCAAGAATGTATTAAGTAACATTCATTGAATATTTACTGTGTTCCAGTTATAACCTTAAAAACTGAGATTGAGCTAAGGAGACAGGTCAGTAGTTCCAAGTACACTAGAAACCATAAAATGGAAGGAGAGAATCATCTTCTTAGAATTGTTCTGTGGTATTACCTTGTGGACCCTACCACACAAATAATCAGAAAAACTATCTTTAAAAACAAAACAAAGCAGAGCTGAAGAGACAGCTCAGCAGCTAAGGGCATGTAATTTTCTCCAAGAAGACCCAATCTGGTTCACAACAGTCTACTAACTCCAGGTGCAAGGGATCTGACACCTGCCACCCTCAGGGCACCAGCATTCACTTGAACATTCCACAGACAGACAGACACGCACGCACGGCCCCCACACACACACACTTCACTTTCACAAGCTGTAAAATTAACATTTTATTTGAAAAATGCTATATAATGAAACCTAATTCTTAGTAAGCTAATAAAATCTGTACGATGTGTAACATTTAAGTATGCACCACTGTTAAAGATCACATGACAACTGCCTTGAAAAGTTTAAAGTTGGAACCAGAGCCTACACACCTTCCACATAGCGCTGCCCCATGTACATCCGGTGCTTTTCTAAGGCCTTCTGCACGTCCTGCTCGGACTCCATCTCAATTAAGGCATCACCCCTCCGTTTCCCATCTCTATTTAAGAGGAAATGGACTCCATTTTCATTGTTGCGGATTCTGCAGTCTAAAAATATATGATTAAAGTCACTTAAAAATAGAAATCAAAGTTTTGTCTCAACTTTACATATCACTACAATGCAATTTTCCAACAATGCAGGAACCAAAGCTGCCCACCAAATCTTTTCATCTTTTTCATGGACAATATATTTTTTTAAATATTTATTTATTTATTATGTATATAATATCCTGTCTGTGTGTATGCCAGCGGACCAGAAAAGGGCACCAGACCCCATTACAGATGGTTGTGAGCCACCATGTGGTTGCTGGGAATTGAACTCAGGACCTTTGGAAGAGCAGGCAGTGCTCTTAACCTCTGAGCCATCTCTCCAGCCCCTGGACAATATATTTTTATCATATTTCCCCTCCTTTAACCACTCTCCCAGATTCTTTACTTAAACCATTCAAATGCTAATGAAGGGTGGTAGAGTCTAAAAATGTTCCAAGTAAAAAAGATCTGTGGTGCATGCCTTTAATCCCAGCACTTGGGAGACAGAGGCAGGCGGATCTCTTGAGTTTGAAGGCAGCCTGGTCTACACAGGGAGACCCTGGGAGAGGCAGCCCCCCCCCCCCAAAAAAAAAAAAAAAGCAAACCAAGCACAGAAGCTCATCACTCACTGCCCAGCCATTAAATGACAACTTGTTTAATCCTAATCGCCTTCCTTTGAAAACATATCCATAAAGTACTTGCTACAAAAATAATCACTACAATAATCTAACCTTGCCCCCTTTCCCGACACCAAAAGACAACTTTATACTGCCCATTTCTTATCATGGAAACCCAAGACATAGGCAATCAGGGGCTTACAGAACATCAGACCCACATGACACCATCGAGTTTACAGTGGCTGATACATTTAGTTTAAGAGGAAAATATAAAATCACAGTCAGAGGAATAATAAAAACTAACCACACACTAGGAAATCCCCCAAATGTATTAATAGGAGGACTCAGTGCAACTTATCTAAATGCATGACAAGAGCAGCTTCTACAGATTCCCATGGACATAGTCAAGCACATAGGAAAACAAGTGTTAACTGATCTCACACTCTGTCATTTTAACATGACTTCAAGTATGTACTACATATAGCACCCACAGTGTTATGGTATGAAGAGGTAACCCGTCCTCACCCTGAGAGAGAGAGCTGCCTTCAGAGCATCTAGACTTGGATTTTTGTAGGACTACCTTCCACTCAGACCAAGCTACTTCCTTAAAACACATACCTTAAAAGACATACCTGAGAAAAAGTTAAGAACATCCTCCACAGTGCAGGACCAAGGCAGTCCCTGAGCTCGAATGAGATAGACATCATCCACCTCCTGGCCTAACTTGGATGGGCTCAGTTCGTACTCAGGGAGCGGCGGGAGGTCTTCCAGGTAGTTAGTTTTGGACTCCTTTCAAGAAAAAAGAATTGTAAAAGCATTTCTTGGACAACCTGCTTAGAAAATGCTTACATCTCCAAACAGATGCACACGAGATTACTTCAGGTAGAAAGCACACTTCTCACCTTCTGCTTCTGTTTCGGTTTTGAGAGTGTCTCTCCATGTGGCCCAGGCCGCCCCAACCTCACCATAATCCTCCTGCCTCAGCCTCCAGAGTGCTGGCTATAGTCTTGCTATATACCAGTGCAGCTTTGTTTGGGGTTTATATTTGATAGCCTAAGATAACATACAAGTATGTTCTGGAGGTAGTACATGCACTGAAGCCACCACTGCCTTCCCAACACTGGCAGTAAGAGTGCGTCCATTAAAATCGGTACAACAGCTCCTTCAATTGACTATACTTAAGGGCCCCATACACACAAATCACATCAGGCCATCTCAAAGCACTGACTATCTAGAACAAGGTTAGATACTGAACAAGATGCCTTAAGTGTTATAATTAAAATACAAAGTATTTTAAAATTTCAAAAAATACAGAAAAAAGAATAAACACACAAGATGGCCTTACAAGAGTTATAAAATATAAGACTTTCCGACTTGAAAAAATGGCTATCTCATTTGTCTAAACTGGACAGTAAAAGTAAGAGTCAGACTCTGCCTGGCAAAGAGAACTCAGGGCCACACAGTAGCCGATGATGGCCTTGCGTGTTGGACTCCATGAAGGATACTTAACTCTGTAGGCAAAGGAAGTTAATAAAGAGACATTGAGATGTGGATAAAAGATGAACGTGAGAACAAGAGGATGCTGGAAAGAACATCAAAGGCTGAGACACTCACTGCTACTTTCCCGAGTTTTCCCAGAATTCCATAAACATCAGGCTTTTGCAGAGAAGGGCAGCAGAAAGTATTGGGCCGGGATTCAAATCAATTAGCTCAGCTACTGGCAGACATGAGCCATGCAGATTAACCTCCCAAATATCATAAATTCAAGCAGACGCAAAACTGAATTAAGATAAACATGGCCCGTGGCATCAGGGGGTAGGGAGACCAAAAGCGTGCGGGCACTTCCCCCGATTCCACCTAAGACGCGAAAGCGAAACGCTTCACATACAGAGGACAAAATAGTTGCAATATGAATTTTTTAAACGTCTTTCTTAAGAGAAGGGAAACGATAAAGAATGAGAGCGCAGGTTCACATCTGTGGCCCCTAAACCCTCACCCACGGTCCCCTCGCCCAATACTCGTTGCCCCCCCCAGCTTCCCACGGTCTCCCCTGAGCTCCCCGCATCCGCGGACACCCGCGGCCCGAAAGGCCCTTCTGTCAAGACAAGTGGACTTGCAGAGGTGACCTTCAGTCAGGTGGACGGCCGCCCGCTCCCCGCGGACGCGGGAGAGGGGCGCGCGGGGTCCGTCCCCAGGTTAGCCCACGTTCCCGTGCGCGCGGGGCTGCGCGTCGGTGGCCGGCCGAGGAGGCCCGAGCCGCCCGGCCTACCGATCCCACCACACGGCCGGCCCCGACCCTCCGCGGGCTCCGGCCTCTCAGCTTCCCCTCCGGCGGGCAGAAGGCTAAGGAGGGGACGCGGGATGGGGGGCGTCGGGCGGCCCCCCCAAAACCTACCATGGGCCCGGCGGGAAACAAGGCCTCAACATTCACCCCAGCCACACTTACACTGCCCAACCGCCCAACCGTCGGAGGGAACAAAACAAGGAGAAAAGCCGGGGCCGGGAGAGCGTCCCTTGTTCCCGTGCCCAATAGGAGGACGGAGCGGGAGGGAGGCGGGGGTGCGGCGCGTGCCGCGGATCCCCGGGCGCGCACGCGAGGCGCACGCGGACGGCGCGGACGGGCACGGGCGCGCGGCCGCCACCTACCTGGCTGTAGCCGCGCGCCGGGCCCACGGCGGCCGCCAGCGACGGCGGGAGCAGCGGGGCGCGCAGGGCCGAGTAGGAAGCGGCGGCGGCCGCGGCGGCGGAGGGTCGGGCAGGCACGGGACCCGCCAGTCTCTCGGCGGCCGCGGGCCCGAGCTGCAGGCCGCGCGTCTGCGAGGCGGTGGCCGCGGCGGCCCCGAGCAGCAGCAGCAGGCGGCGGCGGCCCGAGACGCCCGACGGGAAGGTGCCGGCGGCTGAGTAGAAGGGCAGGCAGGCGGCGCCGGTGCGCTGGCAGCTGCTGCAGTTGCAGCCGCAGCCCCGGAGCAAGGCCCCTAGAACCCAGCGCGTCCCGGCCATGGGATCCGGAGGCGGTGCGGGGCCCGGTGGTGGCCGCTGTGGCGTGAGCCGAGGGAAAGCGGAATCCAGGGCGGGGGAGGGGGCACCGCGCACATGCGCCGCGCGCTCCGGGGGCTGAGACCGAGGCTGGGAGGTGAGAGAGCGGCTCCGCCTGGGCTCCGCCCTGGGGGCGGGGCTGTCTGGCCGGTAGGGGTGCGGCCGGAGTGACCTGAGAGCTTCGGTCCAGGTCAGGGTAGAGCTGAGAGGTTTCTGGAAGGAATGAGATATCCAAAACGTGTTGGGACGATGCTGAGGGGCCGTTGGTACCCTCAACCTTGAGATAGGTACAGAAGGCCAACTCTGATGGGAACTGCAAGAACTGGTTTTAAATTGTGTGTGGATAATTTATGTTATATAAAATCTCTATGTATAATATATATAGTATGAAGCCTTAAGACAGCAAAATCACAAGTGTATTATGAAGCCTTCCTTAGTAAGACAGCATAATCGCAAGTGGACATGCAGAGAGCTCACATAAATAAATGATGGGTGGTTGTTCAGTTTTCCTCCTGTGGCCAGGACCTGTCGAAGGCAAAAAAGATAAAGACGAATGAGAGTTCTTAGATTTAAAAAAAAAAAAAATGGGGAGGCTGGTAGTGTGGGAGAAATCTCTGGCGGGGGAGGGGGGGGATGTAGCTTGGTGGCAGGTGGCCCTACCTTAAACTTCACTCTGTAGACCAGGCTGGCCTCAAACTCAGAGAGCTCCACCAGCCTCTACCTCTTGAGTGCTGGGATTAAAGGAGTGCACCACCACTGCCCAGCCGAAAAAAAAGAAGAAGCTTTCTATCATGAAAAATTTCAACACATTTTCAAAATTCAGCTCTTTTAATTTCTAGAAATAAATCGATGTCAAAAGCGGCATCCACTGTCCCCTTTTGCCCCACTGCTGGCTAGCTCTAAAACATTTTCCCATAAGGTAAAATGTGTAATGGTCGACTTATGGTATTCATCTTAAACCAATACAGACTTTTTATTTAAATGTGTTGTGTGTCTATGGACACCAGACAAGGGCATTGGATCCCCTGGCACTGGAGTGAGAGGTGCTTGGTTGGAAACCATCTTGTGAGTGCTGAGGATTGAACCTGGGTCCTAGGAAAGAGCAGACAACGACCTTGAACACCAAGCCGTTTCTCCAGTCCCATAAAGTAACATGATGACATTAGACTCTTAGGTATTCAAGATTATTTTATTTCAGCTTTAGCTTGTTTACCCTGGGCTACTTGTAAATAAGGAAAGCTAAGTGTTTCCTAGATAAAAACCTTTCTCTGCCCAAGAAGAAAGAACAGAAAACCTGACTGGTTTGTGGTCTTTATACCTGAACTGTCAAAGAGAAGAGGCGTTTTCTCATTTCATCTGTGAGACAGAAATCCTAGCTCATTGGTTCTTAACCTTCCTAAGACTGCGACCCTTTAATACAGTTTCTCATGTGGTGCTGACTCCCAACCCTAAAATTATGTATATTGCTACTTTATAACTGTAATTTTGCTAGTTATGAATTGTGATGGATTAATATCTGTGTTTTCCGATGTGTTTAGGTTACCCCTGGGAAAGAGTCATTTGGCAGTCTCAGGGCCATGACCCACAGGTTGAGAATCATCCTGGAGGTTTGTCTGCCTTTTTTCTCTCTTCTTTCCAGTTCTCAGGGTGCGTCCTAGAGATGCCTCCCAAGCCCTAGGTCAGAAACTGTCCTCTGAGTTATATATTCCCAGCCAGATCCTACTAAATGTTTCCTTTTTAGTGCATCTATTTGTTCACTGTGTATGGGGAGGGTTGCAGGTGCCATGGCATTTGTGTGGGGATCAGAAGATAGCCAGGGACTCAGTCCCCTCCTTCCATGTGGATCATCGGGATGGAAATCTGATAGTTGGGCTTGGCAGCAAGAGCTTTATCCACTGAGCCATCTCTCTGGCCCCCTAAATTTTTCTTTCAAGAAAGAAGATGGATTATCCCTACATTGCAGATTACCATCCTAAAGTGCAATCTACTTCTATTCCTCTTCCCTTTTTGTATATGTGTGTGTGTGCTTGTGGAGGCCAGAGGGCAGCCTCAGCTGTCATCCTGTCACTCTTGACCTTATGTTTTAGCCAGGGTCCCTCACTGGCCTGGAGCTCCCTGCTTCCACTGACTTGACTGTGTCTCTCTACCTCCTGGTATAGTATACACCCTGGGGTCATGGATGCATACTAATGTGCCTGGCTTTACACTGGTGTTAGAGATCGGAACCCAGGTCACCATCATCACATAGCACTTTACCCTCTACCCTCTGACCCATCCCATCGACTACTCTTTTTATGTGGGTTTTCAAGACAGGATTTCTCTGTGTAACAGCCCTGGCTGTCCTGGAAGTTTCTTTGTAGACCAGACTAGCCTTGAACTCACAGAGATCCATCTGCTTCTGCCTCCTGAGTGCTGGGATTAAAGTCATGTATCACTACCACCTAAGATTTCTCTCTTTTTTTTTTTAACTAGGTGCAGCAATCATCCAAAATGTGTTAATCAAAATTACCAAAACCCAAAATACATAGAAGGATAACTTACGGCTTTTTTTGTATGTTTGTATGTTTTGTATGTTTGAGACAATGTCTTACTATGTAGCCCTGGCTGTCCTGGAACTCACTATGTAGACCAGCCTACCCTTGAACTCAAGAGATCTCGTGCCTCTACCTCCCGGGTACTGGGGTTAAAGGTCTGTACTAACCCACCCAGTTTTTAATCAGGAATAAAACCAAGGATTCAAATTAAAAACTCCTTTTTACTTACAGGAAGTTGGGAAGATTCTAAAGGAGAAAAGAAGCCAGAGACTTGTTCAGTTGCCTAACAAACATACGCTGTTCGTTTTCTGTCCCACGTGCAGTGCTGTGTGTGCCTTGTGCATCCAGAGATGTCACCAGCTTACAGGTGAACTATAAAGTGATGTTTGCCTGGGTGCATGTCTGGATTTACCATGTCTACAGAGGAAATGGTAGTTTTGTAAATTAAAACTAAGAACGTTTTGGGACATTGTAGCACTGCCAGGCACGGTGGCACAAAACCCAAGCAGTCGGGAGGCAGAAGCAGATCTCCGTGAGCTGGAGGCCAGCCAGGACTACTTAGCAAATTGTGAGTCAGCCAGGGCTGCCACAGAACTGTTTCAAAACAAAGAAACATTTGTTTAAGACTTCACTATTAGATTAGTGGTGTGTGTGTGTGTGTGTGTGTGTGTGTGTGTGTGTGTGTGTCTACAGCAAGCACTCAATCCCTGGAGCATCTCTCTAGCCCATGGTACTCTTTTTCATAATAGTTTGTAATATGATGACAGAAAGCAGAAGGCAGAAGAGATGGAAAAATAAAAATGAAAGACCCCAAGAGGTTATTTGGAGGTGAAGAAAGGGGTAAGGCACTCCAGGAAGTAAGGTCAAAAAGTTGAGTTCTGTCTGGATCAAATTTGATGCTATCGAAGTGGTGTTGAAGGGTTTGGCTGATAAGGACTAAGTAACAGGAGAAGCCAGGCAGGCTTGCTATATGGTGAGTTCCAAGGAAGGCAAAAAAGCTCAGGTACAGAGATAACTTCATCTGTAAGTTAGTCATAAAACACTGTTTTCTGGTTCTGTTATAGCAGTCTCTTAGGCATAGAGCTGGCCTTCCTTGACCTCTTTGCAGGTAAAGCTGGTCTGCATTGTTAGAAACACTAGTTGGGGGAAGGAAGGAGAAAAACAATCCCTCACAGCTCCACAGAACTTTTTTCTATGACCTGGGGCAGGGGGAGAGAGAGAGAGAGAGAGAGAGAGAGAGAGAGAGAGAGAGAGAGAGAGAGAGAGAGAGAGAGAGAGAGAGAGAGAGCGAGCGAGCGCTCTCTCTGGTCGCTAATAAATGAGTTCATTTTATTGTCTTTGCCCTTCCATTGTGAGAGGTGAGCATGCTCTTCCTCTGATGTGTAATGAAGCCGAATTCAGCTCAAAGGACCCCCCCACCCCGCCATACACAACCCTCTTTGCATTTGAAAGGAACTAGAAATCCTGAGCCACACTTGGCAACAAGCCTTGGGTGGCAGAAGGAATGAAAGTCAAACACTGTAAAGACAGGGCACCCATTTGTGTAACCTTGGGGTGAGGTGCTACTCAACATCCAAGATTAAAGGAGTTTATTAGGTTGAATGGGTGCAAAAAAGCTTTAAGAATTGAGGCTACCAGTTATTTCCAGGAAAAGTCAAAGAAATAGTGTTATCACCGCCTTCACGCCCTCATCCTTTGGAGAGAGCACCTGGTCCTCGTCACATACTTGAACTCATCGCTGGTACAGTGATGTGCATCTTAGTTCAGCTTTATCAGTTGGCTTAAGTTCGCTAGGAACAAATCTACACTAAACCGTTTTTGTCTCCCGTAGATCCCCTCTGCGAAGGAATAAAAGACACTTATTTCTGATTGACAGCTGACAAACGCTGCCACATCTCTGGTTAATATTGTACCAGGCCTCTGGGAAAGACAGCAGTTGGTTACTTATTTGAATGAAATGTTCTGTCAAGAAAGAATAATTTCAATATAAAGTAAAATGGATATTTTATATTATTTTTAATTACATTTTGTTAATTTTGCAGAGTTAGGGCAGGAGCATATGGAGGTCAGAGGACAGCTTGCCAGAATTGGTTCTCTTTGTCCACCATGTGGGTCTCAGGGATCAGGTTGTCCGATTTGGCAGCAAGCACCTTTGCTGACCCATATTTTTCTTCTTGAGCCTGAGACTTGCTGAGTCAGCATTACTATAAGAAGAGCAGTCTGGGGATACTTAGAAAATGGAACGATGGGGTATGGCATCTTCTAGCTCTAGCCTTGCTCATGAAGGCAGGGTGAAAGAGGTGTTTGCTGTTTGGCCGCTGAGCAGTCCTGTCTTCCTGTTTCTCCTAGAATGGCAAACAGTAGTTTATAACCATCTAGCCCCAGCTACAAAATATAAAAGAACTATGAACTCTGGCTCAATAGGAACCATCCTCAGTAATCACTTCTACATAGATAAGATATAAACGGTGAAACTGCAAAAGTGTATCTGCACACATGCAAAGCATGTGTGTGCACTAAACAGTGCTTCTACCCTCGGTTTAGTGCAGAAATACAAGTGTGTGCGCACAGTGGTTGCTTCTACCCTCAGCTTACTCTAGTGCAAAAATGTATCTGCACACATACTAGACTGTGTGTGCATGGTGTTTGCTTCTATCCTCAGCTTGCTCTGGAGAAAGAGCGTATCTGCACACATACAAGCGTGTGCACCCTGCTTCTATCCTCAGCTTGCTCTGGAGAAAGAGCGTATCTGCACACATACAAGCGTGTGCACCCTGCTTCTACCCTCAGCTTGCTCTGGAGAAAGAGCGTATCTGCACACATACAAGCATGTGCACACTGCTTCTACCCTGAGCTTGCTCTAGTGTCATCCAGCCCTCAAGGCAGATGTTCCCACTTTATTGTGAATTCCTTTCCGGATGGTCCTACAGTGTGTTTTCATGTCAATTTGGTGATTCCTCCGTACCTGGGGTTCCAGACAAGTTTTGCACCTGCCTGCTAAGCTGCAGTGCTCCCACACTGAGAGAAAATGAAAAGGACACACAATAGGTGTAAGAGAGAGCTTGTATTACACGGAACAGAGGACGCTGAGGAAAGGCACAGATGAGAGCCAGCAGTGAATCCGTGAGGACATCGGAAAGAATGCCCTCCTCCTGCAGGGACTTAAATTCTTTTTCCTCGGCAAAGAAGCTGCCCTACATCCTCTTATACCAAGCTAAATGATAAACAAATATTCCAGCAGAGTTGGAGAGAACAAACATACAAATAAAACACAAGACTTTAAAACTAGGCCTGCGGTGTTGGCGCACACCTTTAATCCCAGCACTCGGGAGATGGGGCAGGCCAATCTGTGTGAGTTCGAGGACAGTCTGGCTACAAAGTAAGATCTAGGACAGCCAGGGCTACACAGAGAAACCCAATCTCAAAAAAAAAAAATCAAAATGAAAACAAAAGCAAAAGACTTTAAATCAAGACATTTTCATATGGCTGTATCACATCTACCTTTGTGACTTTGATCAAGGAATTTATTTCTCTGAACTTTGTTTCCTAATTATAAATGCTAGCTGCTAAATTATATTGCTAACTATCCCATAGTGTGATGAGGTACCTCGCACATAGGAAGACCTGGAAACTGGTAACTATCGTTATTTTGTTATTGTTAAAATAGTAACGGTAGCAGTATTGTGTTTCTTCCCTCCAATCCCATCTCAGTGTTTACTTGTTGATAATCTGTCTTGACTCCAAAAGGGTATAAGGCAGCTAACATAAAAAGAAAACAAATTTTCTTTTAAACAACGTCTATAAAAAAAAAAAAAAGGAACTGTCAAGCTTAAGTTATGCTTCAAGAGGCCTGTTTAGCAAGCATATCCAGCATGTGGGACAGGAATATGCCCAGCTGGACAGCAGCACATAGGAGGTGGGATGTGGGTTTGGGGTTTGCATTGACTTCGTTTGGTTTTTTTGAGATGGGATTTCACTCTTGCCCACAGTAGCCTGAGAACTTGCTAGGTTGTCCAGGCTTGTCTTGAACTTGCAGGGAACATCCCACTTCAGTTTCCTGAGCGCTGTGATTATATATCTGCATCATGGTTTATTTGTAACATCTCTAGCCAAAAAAAAAAAAAAAAAAAACTGCAAACAGCCAATGTAAATTAGATTCTTATTAATTCTAAATTAGATCAGACTTTTCCCTAATGAACATAGAAACATACATCTTTAATTTGTTTTGTTTTGTTTTGTTTTCTAAGACAGGGTTTCTCAGTAACTATGGAGCCTGTCCTGGAACTAGCTCTGTAGACCAGGCTGGCCTCGAACTCACAGAGATCCACCTACTTCTGCCTCTTGAATGCTGGGATTAAAGGCATGCGCCACCACCACCGGAAACATTTTAAAACTTTTATTCATGTGCATAGGTGCCTGTGTACGTGTACGCCCGTGCTGTCAGAGGCCAGAGAGGTATCATATCTCCGGGAGCTGGAGCTTCAGTCAGCTGTGACCTGTCTGACATGGGTACTGGGACACTTGGGTCCCCTTCAGGAGCGGCAAGCACTGTTAGCCACTGAGCCATCTATCTCTTCAGCCCAGACACTTGAGCTTTTGAACAATCTTCCTGTGTGGTTTTTAACTGCATTTGTAGGCTCCTTTTATAACCAACACAAGAAGCAGGAGGAAGTACCCTTACAGTCATTTATGTTGTCATTTAAACAAAAGTCTGTGTAGGATGACATGGGAAATGATTCCACTGGTGTATAGCTCTACTCTGCTGGGCTGTAGTCATTTACACATCAGTTCATTCTCTCTGCTGCTTTAGGGAGAGTGGAGCTGCCGCCACGAGCATGACTGTGGGGCTCAACTCAGGGCAGATGCAAGACAAATGCTCACCACAGAGCTACACAGCAGCCCCCTCCACCTAGCACAATAACCATAATTTGATCTAGATTTCAGGATGGGACCAACTGGAATTAACAGATTTGGTTTGGTTTTGTTATTGTTTCTATGTGGCTCAGTGTAGACCAGGCAGGTCTCAGAATTCTCAATGTAGTTCAGGTTGGCCTTCATGTCAGAGACACTTGCCTCTGCCTTCCGAATGCCAGGATTAAAGACGTGTGCTACCACACCAGGGTTGGTAGGTTTTTTTGTTTGTTTTGTTTCTATGAACATAAAATAGTTGGGAACCTAAGTTATCATAAGAACTGTTCCCAGAAATTTCCAAGAAAGCTAATTATACCCCCTCCTACTGCCACCATCCATGACACTCCTAATACTCTGTGGGCATCGCCTGAAGTTCTTATCTCCATTAAATGTGTCTACTGATGGCATTTTAGCACTGTACCCACCCGTGCTAGAATCTGGCCCCTTGCAGCCCGCCCACAAGGGTCTGTCATTTTGTCACTCACTGGAGCTCTGTTACAGACGGTGACTCTGACCTGATCCTCTTCAATGACATGGAGTCAGGAGTTATCTCTTCTGAGATAATTCCTTCCAGAAATGATAATGCACGCTTTCTGTACTGCAGAAATTTGTAAAGGAATATAACCCTTTCTTTCAAAGTTCTCGGTCGCACAGCGTGGCAAACAGATGTCGAGTATGGAAACAAACTGTAGCGGAATGCAATTCGTAATTAGTTGCCGTAATAAAATTTCCTTAGGATGCCATTGGACTTCAAAGGAGGGGCATTTCACACGCTTATGGAATGGAAGATGACAAGAGTTGACATCAAAGTTGGATTGTAAAGAAATAAAGATTAACAAAATAAAAGAGAGACTTGCTATCCAAAGCCCAGGGAATTCCTCCCCACCCCAGAGAACCTGGAGAAGTCAGTGAATTTCAAATGGTTTATAGCAGGGATTTGGGGCTGGCTGGTGGAAGTAGGAACAGTAAAAGGCCTCACGCACGCACAGGTATGAGTGTGTTTTCTTTGTAGTGTTGGGCTCACACCCAAGGCCTTGGTCACGCTGGGTAAGAGCTCTACCACAGAAGGTCATCTTTAGCCTTTATGTTTGAAGCACTTGAACTTTATCTGGAAGAAGATGGAAGGGTTGCATATTGAAGTAGGAAGTGAAGAAAACTAGATTTATCTTTAGAAATACAGTGGATTCGAGGACGGACTGTAGAAAGATGAGAGACCAGAGGTAGTTGGAGGGCTGACGCGGTAACTCGGAGGAAAGCAGGCCTAGCGCAGGAGAGCGATGTCAAAAGCGGTATCCACTGTCCCTGAAGAATCATACCCTGAGAGAGCTTTTTCTAAGTCCTCCAGCAACCTGGCAAAGGCTGCCAGGAAAAGCAGCCAGCGGAGGTGTTAGTGGGAAAAGCTCTAATCCTCCTTGTCCTAAACGGGGAAAATAAATGGGCTCGTTAGGCTGTGCCAGAGCATAATAAAGTCTTTGGGAAGAAAAAAGTATTAAGGATTATTGAAAGATGCTAATTCAGCTTAATCCCCTTTACAGTATCCTCTGCCCAAGAGTGACTCCATCTATGGTGAATAATCCCAATAGCAGAGGAGCAAGCCTGTATGTCCCAGGAAAAACATGAGCTTTTCTGGCACGGAGGGGGAGGAGAGGAGGAGGAGGAGGAGGAGGAGGAGGAGAGGAGGAGAGGAGCCAGAGGGAGAATGGAGGGTTATTCAATAAGACTTGCAAGTACGGCTCCCAGGTGCTGCCTAGATTTTCCCATTGATGTCATTTCACTCTCATCACGAAATTCATCTGTGATTTGAGGACAGGTTTTACAATGGGTAAAGGAAGTGATTCCCTAAGGCACTTGTGGGGCCAGGAAGCAAAGCTTTTCTTCTCTCAGCCCCTCCCTACCCTAACATATCATAGGGTCTCAAATCCACCATTAGCATTTCTGAAGACATTAAGTCACATTAAGGTGTTAATGACCTATCAGATAGCCTTCATCCTAGCATAGGGACCCTAGGAATTACAGAACAACCAGCAAACGGTCCCTTGAGATGCCCAGCCGGATTCCTAGCAATTGTCCCAGGGGGCTTAATTAAATGTATTAAGGCCCAGAGTTTGTTCAAAATACAATTTCCAGGATTCCCTCTTGTATTATTTTGTCTCAGTAAATCCTTGGTGGATTTATGGGAGATTTTTGATATGCCGCTAAATTCAAGGACTGTTAACTGTTCTGCCTCATCAGCAGACCACAAAAACTCCTGTTTCACACAAACACGGGAAAGCAGTGTCTTCAGCCTGCACACAGCCGTCTTTGCTCATGTGGACCACTCTCATGCTAACGCCTGTAAGAGAGATGCTACGGTTTTAAAAAGTGGCACATCGGATGCTGACACGCAAAGGTTCTGCGCATGCTTCAACAGCTTGTGCGTGTAATGCAGTCTGTGTACTTGTTAGTGTGTGTATGCAGGTGCCCTTTTGTACACGTGTGTGGATGCCAACAGCACAGGAGTCAACATGTGTGTATACCCTTAAACAAGTCTAAGGAGCAGGCAGGGCTTTTGAACCTGTTGCCAAGAAGTGCAAGGTTCAGAATGCTCAAGGTGAATTTAAGGGATGAACAGATATTTTAAATGAATAAAACAAAAGATCTTTAGGGGCTGGAGAGAAGGCTCAGTAGATAAGAGCAATGGCTGCTCATGCAGAGGACTTGAGTTCAATTCCCAGCACCTACAGGGTGGCTCACATCTGCCTTTAACTCCAACTGCAAGAGACCCAGTGACCTTTCTGACCTCCAGGGTCACCAGGCACACACACAGTACACAGACAGATGCGCAGGCAAAGCAACCGTGCATATAAAATATTTATTTATTTGGCTGTTTTGTTTGGAGACAGAGTTTTACTATGTAGCCTTGGGTGGCCTCGAGTTCACTACACAGATCAAACCAGCCCTGAATTCACAGAGCTCTGCCTGCTTCTACCACGGGATTGCTAAGATTAGGGTATGGGCCACCGTGCCCATCAAATTACTTTTTAATTAAGTAATAAGTACTTGTTAATAATTCAGCATCTGCAGAACTTGCTAATTGGATGCTTACTTAAAATACTTTTACCTTTTGTATATTTAGTATTGTACAACTTATAAAATGCTTAATGTAAGAGTTCAGATATGAATTCAGGAAAATGATCATGACATGTTATTGTCGTCTTTCCCCAAGACCCCAACTAGCTAGTGACTTGCATATAGCATCATGTCTTCTGGTCAGTGAGACATAGATCTTCAGAGCAAGCTCTGCCGTGCCTTAGCTGAAGCCCTTTTCTACCACGTAAATATGCATTCATTTCATATTTCCATGCTCTGTGTTTATATGCTTATAGTCAGGGTTACAAAGGTCTTCCAGTCCAGTCCTCAATTTTGTCATCACTAATAGAACAAGATAATATTCTTGTTCTACTGAGCACAAGATAATTTATAGTATCATTAGTCATATTCTAAGCAGGTTGTGTGTCTCAAATCAGCATAAGCCTTTTAATTTTTTTTTACATTTGTTTGGTGCGGGGGGGACATTAAGAGGACAACTTACAGGACTTCCTTCTCCCCTTCCACTGTGTTTGGCCTGGAGATTGAACTTAGGTAATTAGGCTTGGGTGTCATACCTTTGCCTGCTGAGGTTTCTCTGTTTGTCTCCCAGTATATAAGCCTTTATATTGGACTTTCAGTTTACGGGAAACACTGGAGTAGAAGAACAAGCTAACGGACCTAATGGGAAGCCACTAGACAAATTCTGAATGGGTGTATTTTGTACAATATTTGATCTCTTCAACAGATCCATGTCAGGAAAGAGTACTGGAGGCGGGAGGATAATGTAGATTTAAAGAATGCCAAAAGACCACTCCTTCACTGTTTCCTTGTGGTCTTTGGTAACTTGTTCTCACCCAGAACAATGGCACAGGGAGTGCTGTGGTGAGCAGCTGCCAGCACCTACATCAGCACCGGCTCACACGGGTCCCACCCTCCAACAGTTCATCTTAGGTGTGCGCTTTGGAACCTGTCTTCTGCTCAGAGCTCTCCTGAGACATTGAGAAGCTCATGCGTTTGAAACCCAGAAAAATAGCGGTGTTCATGGTAAAAATCTTTGGTCAACAGGAAGTAGCCGGTGGATAAATTCTTCATGGGCTTCCCTAAAACTCATTTATTAGTTCTCTCAGCCTCCCAGAAGATGGCCCCAGAGGACCAAGCACTCAGTCACCCGCGACAGGAGTGGCATGTACGCGGTGGCCCCAAGCTCTGCGTATTGGCACCAAGAAAAAAGGTGGAGGCCGAGACCCTACGCCCTGGAGACTCTGAATTGTCCAAAGATAAATGCATTTGAAAAACTTTCTCTAAACCAAGAGCATGGGGATGGTGTGCTTGAACACCATCAGCTAAGAAAGAGGTCTTTCCTGGTCCAGCAGTGCCAGCCCGGGAGGTGCTGCACTCACGGGCCAAAGCTACCACCTAAACCTTGGACCTGCAGCAAGAGCCCACCTGGCGCTGGTTTTGAAGGAGTGGCAGGGGCACAGGGGCTTTCAACAAGATTTTTAAGAAAAAGCAAAGAAGCCTGGCTGTTTGTAGCAGGGTCAGAGACTCCCTTGAAGGACCGCCTGAACAACCTGTGTGTAACAGTGTAGCCTAACATCCACTGAGGACCCTGGAGCATTGAAGAGACCTCGAGTGTGTGCCGAGAAAAGCTACAGATGCTAAATGGGAGAGGCTATAAGTGCTGCAGGTGGCAGTGTGGCGGGCACGGGGAGGCAGCAGTATGGGGTGGTTCCCATCCATTAAGCACTTACAGGGTGACATCATGTACCTCTGATGCAAGATGTAAGCTTCAAAATCCAGTGTTTGCCCTGCTGAGTTTTGGTCTCAGCAAACCGTGGCCTAGTCTTTTCTGGCTTTTCTCCTGTTCCTCTCTTGAGAATGGGAATGTTTGCTCTGTACCATTGTGTACGGGGAATATGTAACTTGCTTCCTGTTTGTACAGGGTAGCGTGGTTAAGATTTTGCCTTAAGTTTTAGAAGTGACTTTAAACAGTTTGGATACAGCTAAGACTGCACTGCCCCTTAAGCCTTGTTTTTAAGTGCGAGTCCGTGTATGCGTCTGTGCACACGTGAGTACGGATGCCCAGGAGTCTAGAAGCGGGCACGGGAACTCCTAGAGCAGATTGCAAGTGGTTGTGAGTCACCTGAGACAGGTGTTGGAAACAGAGCTCAGGTGCTCAGCAAGAGCAATACACACCTTGACAACTTAGCCATCTCTCTAGCTCACAGATGAGAGAGAGATTCACTAATGACTGTCAAGCAGTAACTAACCTAGTTAAATAGAATCAAGATAAACTACCTAAAAATAGATCTGTTCAGCTTTCCAAAATTTCTTATTAAGTCAATCCAAAGTTAATTAGAAAGTTAGTGAGGTGTGTTCCTAGTATGAAATATGAAACTAAATTTGTATGAAAGAAATACCACTTGAACTTTTCTTTTTTTTTACATTTACTTTTTCATTTTATTTTTATGTGCATTGGTGTTTTGCCTATGTGTATATAAGGATGTCAGATCCTGGAACTGGAGTTACAGACAGCTGTGAGCTGCCATGTGAGCGCTGGGAATTGAACCCAGGTCCTTTAGAACAGTCAGTGCTCTTAACCACAGAGCCATCTCTCCAGCCCCTAACTTCTCTTCTTAAAGGGAATGGCATACTTGGTGAAGTCAAGACAGCTTGCATTCATTGTCCTGATGGAGCACATCAATGTTATTATAACTCGGATTTCAGCCTCCCTTCAAGTCTGGACAAACAAAGCTAAATTTCAAATAGAAACATAGCCTTTCTGAAAAAAACAATTCAGCAGCCACGTGACAAAGAAGGATGGGGTGGGATGGGGCCAGGTGTTGAAACAGAGTGGCAGGTAGTGGGGTTCTCTAGCCTTTGCATGACCTGATAGTGATTCTTACTTTAGTTTCCAATCACTGACCTTCAAGAAGATAGTGGAGGAATGAGTGATTCAGCAGACATTTTCTAGAGATGGTGCTCTTTGCCAGGGATCCTGGGAAGCCAGTATCTCTCTCTCTCTCTCTCTCTCTCTCTCTCTCTCTCTCTCTCTCTCTCTCTCTCTCTCTCTCTCTCTCTCTCTCTCTCTCTCTCTCTCTCTNTCTCTGTCTCTCTCTCTCTCTGTCTCTCTCTCTCTCTCTCTCTGTCTCTCTCTCTCTCTCTCTCTCTCTCTCTCTCTGAGATGAGATATGTACATGGAATCAGCCTAGGTCACAAAACTAATACAATGTTTTGAACAGGAACTAGGCCCACCGGTCCTTTGATGTACGGCTGCTTCTGTGCTCCTCCGTGATATGTGATATAATAGCAGGTGTCAGTGCTGGCCTGGCTGACCTCAGACATCCCAGCTCTTCATATGTAAACAGAAACTTTCAGCGAAAGTCATCTGATCATGTGGCTTCCCTCTTAATATTTTGTGTACATGGTAATTATTATGCAGGATAAACTCGCCATAACAAAATCTTTTTAAAGTTACAGTGACTTAAACCGGGCATGGTGGCACATGCCTTTGATCTCAGCACTGGGAGTGGGGACTGGGTGGGTGGGGGGAGGAGCAGAGGCAGGTGGTTCTCTGTGAGTTGGAGGTCAGCCAGGTCTACAAAGAGAGAGTTCCAGGATGGCCAAGGCTGTTACACAAAGAAACCCTGTCTTGAAAAACTAAAACTAAAAATAAATAAATAAAATAAAATGCCATGACTTAACTGGGAGAGACGTCTCATTGAATAGTTCAGATATGGATGGTTCTGGGGTGGTAGGAAGTTTCCTCCATATTTAACATATGGTTCTAAGCTCTGGGCCCAGGCTAGGTTTGCTTTGGTATCCCACCCAGAGCAAGGGAAAAAATGAGTAAATGAAAGGCCAGATTTTGAGGGTCTTATTTCGGTTTGTTTGCTTGTTTTTTGAGACAGAGTATCATTGTGTAGTTCATGCTAAATGCTAATTTCTTTAATGGTGTGGGAAGTCCTTTTGTCTATGTGTTGCTTTTATTGGTTAATGAATAAAGAAACTGTCTTGGGCCTGCACAGGGCACACTAAAGCTAGGCGGGGGAAACTAAATTGAATGCTGGGAGAAAGAAGGCAGAATCAGAGAGAAGCCATGGAGCCCCACTAGAGACAGACACTGGATGGAACCTTGCCAGTAAGCCACAGCCATATGGCAATACACAGATTAATGGAGATGGGCTAGTTTAGGATGTAAGAGCTAGCCAAGAGGAAGCTAGAGCTAATAGGCCAAGCAGTGATTTAATTAGTACAGTTTCTGTATGGTTATTTCGGGTCTGGGCAGCTGGAAACAAACAAGCGGCCTCATACTACACTTGAAGGAAAATATCTAATGGTGACAGCAATCATTTCTGCTCATATTCCATTGGCCAGAACTTAAGACAGATGGCCCCAGAAAGCTGTAAAAGTCTGGTTAGGTGGCACAGCAGAAATTACAGTGCTGTTATGAAAAGACTGGACTATCATTAGTCTGGGTGTCTGAAATTTAGATGTAACAAAAGTGATAATCAGAGCTAGGACAGAGGGAGGGGTAGGGAGAGCTTAGAGGTAGAGTATTTGAACTGCATACATAAGACCCTAGGCTTGATCTCCAGCACACGATAAAAGTTCATTCATGTTATCTTGCATATTAATTACATTTGCAGCCTACAGTTTCCCCGTCTTGATGACTCCTAGTATGGAAGGCGGTGTAGTTTATAGTAATGAGACAATGTGATAGAGATTCTTCACACGGCAATGGGACAGAAAGAATGGTGCTAGAATCGGGGGCCAGGCCTAATATTCTGGGGCTGGAGATGGTTCAGGGTTAAGAGCTTGTACTGCTCTTCCAGAGGACATAGGTTTGATTCTGAGCACCCATGTCAAGTGGCTTAAAATGATATGAACAACCCCCCCCCCCAGCTTATATACACGTAACTTAAAAGTTTTTTGTTGGTTGGTTTGTTTTTTCGTATTAAACAAAACTCAACCAGTGAGATGGAAACTGCTTGCAGACCAGCCTAAAAGCCTGAGGACCTGAGTTCAATTCCCAGAAATCATCCGGTGTAAGGAGAGTATGGTTATCCTCAAGTCCTGACCTGTATAGTCATGGAGTACATCCCTTCGCACAATAAAGAAACATAAAGATTTTTTTTAAAGAAAAACTACCATACTAAAATTTTTATGACAAAATACATACTCCAGAAAGATAATAGAATTCTATATAATGTGTTTATTTGCCTATCAGTATTTTGGGCTGTTACACAGAGAAGCCCTGTCTCAAAAAAAGATAAAACAATTAAAAGAACAAAAAAATCTTTAGATAACACACTCTCAAATCCTGTGGGAGGTACTGATAGTTGTTAACTCAATGGCTGCAGGGGCAAATGGCAGACCCAAAATTAAAGGAGGGGTACGTGTGTAGAAATCAAGATGGACCTCTAACTGTTTTTAAGAACAAAGCCCCCCAGTTTCCCTGCCCCCATGCTCTCTCTGGCAACCTCTGGGGACATGTGTCCTCTATCACAGTTACTGTCACGGGATTGGTTTGCTTGTTATTTACCTAAATCTTCCCTGGATCATCTGCATCCCTCTTGGGGCCAAGGACTGGTTCCTCCCTGGAGGACTGTGTGGTTCCTGTGGATAGGACTGAAAGCTGTCCTTGTTCCCTGTGATATCCTGGGGTCAACTGCCACTGTTTGGCCACAGCTGCTCAAAGAGAGCTTACATAGTCACGGAAGCACATGGCAGTGTGGGCTAAGACGGGAAAGAGACCCCAGGCTTCAGGGGAAAAAAATGAACTAATATATATATATATATATTTTTCTGCCCTGCATGTAATTTCTGCCAGTACTCTGGCAAGGCTCTCCACATTTAATTCTCACTACAACCCTGCAATTCAGATGATATTGTTCTGGTTTTATGATTAAAAAAAGTGTTATGCCCTCTGATAGACCACCTAGTAAGAAGCGATCTGAGGCCAGCTCTGTTCAGCTCATGTGGAATCAGTCTGTCCCAGGGCATTTTATTATTGAAGAAGTTGGCTTTTAAGTGAAAAAAAAAAAAGCACCATGTGACATTAACTCACATAAAATGCCTTTTAAATTTACCTTATTAGATGGGATATTGCCCCCCCCCCACCTCCAGGACTCACTACCTTCCTATAAGAGGTAGTAGAAAGTCAGAGCCAGCGGGTGGGGAGGTGTCTAAGCTACTTTTCTGTTCCTGTGGTGAAATACCGTGACGAAGGCAACCTACAGAAGAGAGGGTTTAGTCAGCAGCATCTCTCATCTCTAGCCCACTGGTGCACATGTCTCTCACCCCTCAATTATAACAAAACAAAAATATTCCTAGACATTGCCAATGTCTCCAGGAAGCAAAAAAAAAAAAAAATCACCTTTTGGAGAACTGCTTCTTTAAAGGAAAACTTCAGATGAAAATCCTACTTTGAGATGACAGATAGCTAAAAGTATTTGGGGAAAAACCTGAAGCTGGAAAGCTTGTTCTAAGTAAATGCTATCTGAAAACTAACTCTAAAAATAAGAATCTACTATTTTTATTTGAAGGTTATTAATACACTCAGTTTCTTATCTAAACTAAAAAGCATTCAAACTTATAAATACATGGAATTCATTTTAATATTCTTTCACCTCTCTTTTCTTCACTAATGATGTTTTAAGAAAAAAAATTTAGGGGCCCAGAGTGATGGTGCCGCATTAAGAGCATTCACTGCCCTTCCAGAGGTCCAGGTTCAGTTCCCAGCACCAACGTGGCAGCCACAACCATCTATAACTCCAGTTCCAGGGGATCCCACACCCTCTGCAGGCCTCTTTGGGCATTGCACACACATGGCTCACAGACATGCATTCAGGCAATAAATAAAGGCTAAAATAAGAATAAAATCTTCAAATAAAATAAAACAATTTTTAAGTTATTGGTTTTGTTTTATGTGTATTGACATTTTGTCTGCGTGTGTGCCTGAAGACATTCGAGGTTAGTAATGAATGCTTGGCCCCAGTTTATTCAGCCTTGTCTCTGAAGGTCCTGAGCTGCTGTGGATAGATGAAATGGGGTAAGATGCTGGAAATAACAGCAAATGTGAAGTTATAAAGCATCTTTGCTCGGAAGGCCCTCTTTTAAAGAGTAACAAATCTATTTGGAGAGATCATTCATAAAGCATCACTGTATCAATGCTCAAAGAACAATGAGGAAAAAAATGCAACAGAGAAGTGCTAAAACTAATGCCTTACTGGAATGAAAATCATCTCGCACAGATCTGGTGAATTGTTTTAGCTAGCCTCAGGGATGCTCGGGAGAACTTAATGGCAGAGTTCAGAGTTCAGCCGCGTTCTGCCTTCACATCCTTTGGGGTTCTTCTGCCCTGCTGCCAACTGCAAGGTTGTTTTGGCATTTGTCATTCAAAATGCCAGGATGATGAAGATGAAAGATACAATTAATAACTCCTAATTTGAGGGGGGCACATCAAAGACCAGTTTGAATCTGCTGTCCATCTTGTTGATAATTCCTCTCTGATCTGAACTATCCACTCATTTTGAACAAAACATTCCTGTTATTAGCAAACAAAACAAAGATCAATTTAATGTAATCCCTTACCCAACAAAGATAGCATAGGTTAGGATTTTCTTTTCTTCTCCTTTTTTTTTAAGAGTGGGCGGTCGTGGCACACAGCTAATCCCAGGACTTGGGGGCAGAGGCAGACAGATCTCTGTGAGTTCGAGGTCAGCCTGGTCTACAGAGTGAGTTCCAGGACAGCTAGGGAAACCCTGTCTGGAAAACAAACAAACAAAAAGAAAGAAAAAGAAGAAAATGTTGGTAAGGAGGCAAGAGAAAGGAACTCTTACACACTGCTGGTGGGAAAGAAAACTGATATAGCCACTATGGAAATCAGTGTGAATGTTTATCAAAAAACTAAAACAGTCAAGCGTGGACTCAGCTCTCCAGGCAGATTCTTTACTGTAGTTATAACGTATCTATACCTGATAGACAGCCCTCAATTGCTCAGAGATCTGGGGAATAATGGCATTTAAATATTTAATTATTAAAAAACTTTTATAACAAAAAGAGACAGGTTGGCTCCTAGCAGCAGCACTCTACTTCCTCCAAAGAAGACAAATGGACACAAAACAACATCCATCTGAAGTTTGTTTCAACTGCCAAGCACTGATCACTGGGAAAAACTGCCTTTCACCTAACTGAAGATCTCCAGACATAGACAGAATCACTGGAATTGACAGCCTAGCTGTTCAGACTTGTCTTCCTACAAATTTCTTAGCCCACAGGATCTTCTAGAGCCTGGCAGGCCCTACGCTAAACAGCAAAAGGCAAATACGACCTTCAGCAACCATGGAGGACCCTGAGGAGTAGCACTAGGTGCCAACCAAGTAAGTTCTCTGTCATTTTTTAATGAATAACTCAGTAATATTTTATCCTTCTCAAAGATATTCCAAGTCTCTTAAGCTGTTAGGTCCCCCTTCTCATATAAAATTTAATAAATACTGTAAAGCAGACAGATATGAAGTTCCCCTCAGTGGCCTTTGTGTGTGGTATTGGGGACAGAAAAGGACTTCACTCTGTGTTTTCACCCACGGCGCCTGCTGTTCTAGAGCCCAGGTCTTCTGAAAATCTGCTCTCCCCATCGGAATTATGCCCAATGAATCAGCACCGCTGTTTCCCCCTGGCCAACGTTCAAGAAGACTCAAGTGTCATGCGGTGGAGCATCCAGGGTAATGAATAATGAGAACTGGCAGGCGCTTCTCCCACTCCACTTCAATTGCCTATTGAGAGCATTTGGCTCGCTTGACATAGCAGTGTTTCAGTACCAACCCGATACCCTTTGCCATTTGTGCTTCTGTCCTAGGCAAAACAAACACATAATCCAGGCATTCCTCCCCGACAATATAAAGCAAATGTGAATTAAACAGAATGCTTGCCATCCCAGTACTTAGGAGATGGAGCCTGCACAGAGTTAGGAGTTCAAGGTCACCCTCAGTTACAGGAGATGTTCCAGACCAGCCTAGACTAACTACATGACACAATGTCTCAAACAAGAACAGAAGCAAACACATAGACAAAGAAAATGCTATTTTATTTCTTAAAAAGTGATAGGAGAATATCTTTTAATATAATGTATCATCACAGTTTCTGTGTTGTTGTTTGAGGTAGCCCAGGCTGGCCCAAAATATCCTATGAAGTACGGATTGGTCTCAAACTTCTACTTCAGGATTACAAGCGTGTGCCACCACATCAAGATTGCAGGCAGCATTTAAAAAGACAAACAAAACCCTGTAGCTCCTCGCTGTTCATTCAGCCAAGCTCAGGGCATTAGCCAGGGTATAAAATTGGTAATGCTTTTTTTTTTCCAGGCAGATCCAAATAACTTCTGATGATCTCTGCCCTTTACTTAATATCCGCTAGCACAGCTTTTAATCCCAACACTCGGTTGGCAGACACAGGTGGATCTCTGTGAGTTCAAGACCAGTCTGGTCTACAGAGCGAGTTTCAGGATTGGCTTCATAGTTACTGAAAAACCATGTCTCGAAGAAGAAGAAGAAGAAGAAGAAGAAGAAGAAGAAGAAGAGGAGGAGGAGGAGGAGGAGGNGGAGGAGGAGGAGGAGGAGGAGGAGGAGGCGGAGGCGGAGGCGGAGGCGGAGAGGAAGAGGAAGAAGAAGAAGAAGAAGAAGAAGAAGAAGAAGAAGAAGAAGAAGAAGAAGAAGAAGAAGAAGAAGAAGAAGAAGAAGAAGAAGAAGAAGAAGAAGAAGAAGGAAAGAAAGATCCACTAGCATAGTTTTCTAAATTGTTTTCTGGCAGACTCGTGGAATACTTTTCTTTCTTCTTTCTATAAAGAAAATACTGCAAAGACAAAAGCTAAGGAACTGCATAATCTCACCACAGGTAACAGTGAGTGGTTTACTTTGCAGATGGAAGAAGGGAGCCTTGGGCTAAGGAAAACAGGAAGTCTCCAGGAGCCTGGGAATGTGAGACAAAGGCACCTCTCCGAGTGCCCCAGACGGAACACAGCCCTGAGAAAGCCTGGATTTTAGCACAGTCTGTCCCATTTCTGCACTGGACCTCCAGAATTTTGAGACAATAAATTTAAGTTGTTTTAGGATTCAAGTGTACGGTATTTTTTATATCACCAATAAACTGATGTCATACTTTATGAAACCTAAGCTATATGGCAGAACACCATATACTTATGCTTATTTTAAAATACATTTAAAGAGCTGGAGATATGGATCAGTGCTTAAAAACACTGGCTGCTCTTCCAGAGAACCTGACTTTAATTCCCAGCTCACACTGCCTGTAACTCCAGGTCCAGGGGATCTGACATTCTCTCTGGCTTCCTTGGTCACCGAAAGCATCTGGCTTACAGAGACACACGTAAGTAAAAATAATAAAAATAGACCTTTAATTTTATTCCAGTATTAGCACCCCTCCTTCTCGGTTGGCATATAACATACAAAACAAAGGGTTCATCCTGATGTTTTCATGTCGTTGTCTGTTGCTCATATTCCCCCTCCCCCATAGCGCTTGTGCTCCCTCCCTCATCCTCTAGGTCCCCTTTCTCCCTCCAAATAGTTCTATTTTTTTTTAAAGTACTGGTAGTATTCAATTATTGTATTTGGCCTCTTATTTTTGAGGAAGAGTATTTTGGGAAATCTGACACTGGTACGCAAATTTTAGAATGCTGATCGGGGAAAGTGTTTCCTCCATGCAGCGATTATAGGGCACGTGTGAGGGTCTAGCCTCGATTGCCAGTATGACAAGGGCAACCAATTCACAGTGCTTTATAATAACCTGAAGTCTCATCTTTAAATATAAAAGCTGGTTATACGGAGAAAGCTCACGAGGCTTCAACCCGAGAGGAAGAACTACAGGCAGCTAAGGCATGCTGATAGTGGGAGAAACAGTGTTCTCCGGGGAAGAACACACCAGTTGGTAGTCCGATACCTAATGGTGAACCCCAAAAACATACGTGTGCAACTAATATTACATGGACTGAGCAGGTTGTATTAATACACTTAGGAATTTATATTATGTATATGTAACAACAATGAAAGAAAAAGAGGCCATGAAGTTGGGATATGAGATGGGTGGTAGGGAAGAAAGAAAAGAGGGAATGATATAATTATGTTATAATCTCAAATATAAGTTGTCTTTAATCCCAGCACTCGGGAGGCAGAGGCAGGTGGATCTCTGTGAGTTCGAGACCAGCCTGGTCTACAGAGCTAGTTCCAGGACAGGCTCCAAAGGCACAGAGAAACCCTGTCTCGAAAAAACAAACAAACAAACAAACAAAATATATATATATATATATATATATGTATATATATATATGTTGTATAGCAAAACTCCTGGTTATATTAGTGTGGGAGCCCATAGACACGGCTCTGCTCCATCTGGACTTAGGGTTAGAGAGTTCAAGCAGACAAACCAAAGGTCAAACAACAGGCCTAAGGTGAAGTTGCTGTATGTCTTACGTAGATAACAGGATGGTCGGGCCTGAGGTGTAATAAATGGAAGCTTTGCTCCTCAGTGTTTTGAATTCTTGTTTGCTCCTTGTATCAGGATAAAAATAAATAAATAAAGTCTTTTTTCCCCTCCCCTTGGACTTGGGGTGAAAAATCAACCCGAGGCTGCCGCAGTGTTCACGGACAGTCCTCCCGGATCTGTCCTATGTCCGTTTCTTCGGCATCTCTGTTATCTCCACCTGCAGTTTCTCAATCCACATGCCTCCCCCTAAGCGAGAATGAACAAGCAGGTGGGACCCTGCAGCAGACGTCATTGCCAAGACACAGGCTACAACATATAAGGAGACTACATACCAAAGGACATGGTCTTGTTGATAGAACAAAGTGCGTCAGTCCTCGGCGACTGAGCATGGGATACAGTAAATGAGGGTAGTCAAGCTCTCCCACGGTCTCCAGACAGCGCCGGAGCATCTTTGCGTCAGTCATCCGTGTGCTGTTCGGATGAGGGAGCATGCTTGCAGCGGGCATTTCTCTACAACAGAAATGGAGGCAACACTGAACTTTCTAACGTTCTGCACATAGTCATGGATAAACATTAAGAAGAAAGTAAGGCACGGTAAGGAAATACACATTAATGAGGAAGGACAATGGCCAGCAAGTGCTCCAGAGTTCGGAGTTCTGAAGCTGTGAGTTCCACTTCTCTAGTGGAGTAGATCTGTATTAGTTATCTTCAGCTTTCAGGTATCCATCACCCGGTCACCTGGGAAGACGGGCCTCAACCGAGGAGCTGCCTGGATCAGACTGGCATGTGACCACATCCGTGCCGTGAGGCATTTTCTTAACTGCTAATTGCTGTAGGAAGGCTCAGCCCAGTTTGGGCTTTGCCCTTTCAGCCACTTAACATGTCAGAGCAGTTTAACCATAGACATTCCACGGAAGGCCAGCTTGTGGAACTAGCTAGGACCTTTGTGTGTTTTGTGTTTGTTGTTTATTTTGTTTTGTTTCTGTTTTTGCTACAGGTGGGTAAAACCAAGTGTTGAAAAGATTGTGACAATAAACCATTGCCCCTCTCAGGGGATTCCAATGTTTTCTCGTTACTTGGATGGTTTTTCTGGTCAACTACTTGGGTTGACTCATCTAAGAGGAGACATTTGAGTGGGCATGGAGACATCTATTTAACAGAGTATGATAGAGAATGAAGGAGAAAATGGGAAAAAAATTCCTGTATAGGAGTTATTACTGAGTCCGCAGACGGTGATCTTGACATCTGGCTTTTGCATGTACTTGCATCACCCCCAACACAGACACAAATAAAAAGGTGAGGCTAGAGAGATGGCTCAGTTGTTAAGAGCACTTGCTACTCTTGCTGAAGACCCAGGTATAGTCCTGCACATGTCAACTGGTTTATAAACACCTGGAACTCCAGGTCCAGGGAACCCTACATGTTCTTCTGCCCTCTGTGGGCATATTGTACACACATACTCAGGCAATACACATATGACTGAATTCAAAATAATAAATAATTTTTAAAAAGAACAAAGCAAAAGGAAAGAGAAAATTAAAAAAATATGATTGCTTTTCATATTAAAGTAACCCCTTGTCCCCAGATTGGGACCTCTCTCCCATGTGTACAGTCCTGTGGTGAGGGATCCTTCTGTGTGGTGATGACCTCTTACAGGGAAGTTTCTGAAGCTAGAGATGTATTTTGAGATGTGATGTTGTCTGTCTCTTTCTTGACCTCACTGTTAGATGGTTACTGGGTTATAGCAGATATCTCTTAAATGTTAATGACAGGGTCTACTGGAGATTCTCCAGGAAGGGCCAACTGAGGTCTCAGAATCCATCACTACAAGGGTCTCTTTTTTGTTGCTTTTTTTAAAAAAAAATATTTATTATGTATATAATGTTCCTCCTGAATTTACATCCCCATGCCAGATGAAGGTACAAGATCTCATTACAGATGATTGTGAGACACCATGTGGTTGCTAGGAATCGAACTCATGACCTCTGGGAGAGCAACCAGTGCTCTTAATCTCTGAGCCTCCTCTCTAGCCCCCTCCCTTTTGTTTTTGTAAGATAAAGTTTTACTGTATGACCTAGGGCTTAAACTTTTAATTCTCCTGCCTTAGCCTCTGGAATGCTGGAATCACAGGTGTGCGCCACCATGTCTAGGTAAGGTTTTATTTTAGCATTAAATGGTTAGTGGGGAAACAGAATTATTTGAAAGCAAATAGGATTTCAAAATGGATTGTTTTGATTTTTTTTCAGGGGGGGCTGGTGGGTATTTGAAACCACAGAGTCCGAAGCACAGAAATAGTCTGGAGGATTTGCATTAATTTCCCTGCGGCAAGAGAAACTTTGACTCTATGGGTCGGATTCCTATGGGGGCAGGACAGGGTAATTGTGTTATTTAAGGTGGAATAGCACGTCTCCAGCTCTAAGAGGATTGTGGCCTGCTCAGGTTGCTATGGTTGTCACTATGACAACTAAAGAAAACATGACAGAGATGCCAAAAAGCAGGTGTAGCAATGGCCATTGGTGAGGGAGAAAAAAAATGGCCAAACAGGGAGTGCCTGGGGTTCTTGGATTCCATCAGTCTCACAGACAGGGATTCAAAACTGTGTAGGAAGATGAGTTCCCTCCTTTCCTTTCCTCCTCCTCTCTTCTCTATTTTCCTCTTTTCCACTCCCCTCCTCTTCTTCCCCCTCCTGTCTTTTCTTTGGCCTGGAACCCACTATAGAGCCTACTCAGCAATTCTGTCTTTGCCTCCAGAGGATTTGTCCACTTCATTATTTAAATTTATACAACCCCTTAAATTCTCATAACTGGCCCCTTACATTCTGCTGGGCTGCTTTTTGTTCTGAGGTGGAGAGCCAAACAGGAGGAAACAGAATAACCTAGGGCACCCCTGCCAACCCCCACCCCCAAGGCAGCAGCTCTTAGAACAAGTGCCGTTTTATTAAGCCAGCTAACTATAAACGTGTGGGAGAACGTAACAGCTGCTGGTTCCTAGAGTATTTTTAAGTGGTACCCAGTCGGGATGCTCTTTATGTCTATATATGGTCCTTCAGGCTACAGGACCTCCAGGAGACGATGGGCTAAAAACATAGCCTCCTTGAAACGACGCCTTTATCTGCTGACCTCCCTCCGACAGCACGCCAGCAGCCTGCTCTCTGGGAAATTTCAACAAGGTTAAAAGTTAAGCCTCCCTCTGGCCAACTCAAGCTGTGACTCCTCCTCCATCCCCCACACCGTTTCCAGGCTTTTCTGAAGTTCAAGGAGAGGCTTGTTTAGTCTTCCTATATTTCCAAGCTGCTTAGCTACCATGCCTTGTGGACAGCATGCACTCCAGGCAAACGAACTTTGTAAGAGTAGACTGGATTGAAGGAACCAGCGGACCTAGCCGACCGAGTCCCCTGCGCCCACGCGTTATAAGAAGCAAACCGAATCACAGCTGGTAGAGTTAATTTTAGACTTCAGACCTCGGCAATGGCCTTCCCCTTGTGATAAGTAACTTTGGATAACTTCAAGGGGATTCTCCTTTTCCTCATCTGCATGCAGCATAGTAACGAAGTAACTGCTGTGTCTTGTAGGGAAGACCACTGTGGGCAACAATAAACTTTATGATCAAGAAATAAAGCTCTACATGTACCGAAAAAGTACAAGGTCCGTTTCATCTTACTTTGGAAATATTTGTGCGTGTGGTGGTGGGCAGACTGCATGTGTGCCACAGTGCATGTGCCACAGAGTGAGTGTGGAAGTCAGAAAACAACCTTCAGGAGGTAGTTCTCTCTCTCAACCACTGGGTTCTGGAGATCAAACTGAGGTCAGCAGGCGACTTCACCCACTCAGCCACCCAGTTTCTCTCCCGGGTGTTGGCGTTGGTCTAGGGCTTGGGTTTACTACTGAGCTACAATTCCAGCCCACAAGAGAGCCCCCCTCTAGCTTTTGTCCTACGGGCTGAGATCCTCAAACTTATACTATAGGCAGCGTTTCCTAAAAGTCCCGCGAAGCTGACTCTTGGGGATGGAGTGGAGTAGAATCAATGTTCCTGTAGTGCGTCAAAACACCTTGGGACGAACAAGAACTTCACTTCCTATGAAGTTATGCTGTTTATAAATGCAATGGTAATTTGAATGTGAGACATAAATATGCAGTATCCACTCTTTTAGGGGATGCTATAGGTTAGACCCAGGGCCGCCATGTGCCAGGCAAGCCCTCTGTTAGCCCCACCCTTCTATACTATTTGTTTCTGGATACACAGGATCTAATACTCTGATCACCAAAACGAGAGACATCCTTTGTTTGTTTGAGAAAGGGTCTCACAATGGCTGGCCTGGTACACATAGAGATCCACCTGCTTCTGCCTCCCAAGTGCTGGCAAGAGATAGCCTTGTAATATGTATTCACACAGAACACACATCTTCCCTCATAATTTTTCTTTTCTTTTTTTTTTCAGAACAAAATTACTTAATTTTCATTAATTCATAGACTACAATACAGTTGGTTCAAGGAGGCTAAACGCTTGCCCAGAGCCCAACGCTGGGTGAACATCTATACGGTTAGAACTCTCTTTCATGGCCATTCTGAAGCAATGAAGTAATTTGAAATAAGAGGTTTGTTTACTTAGGGTCCACACTTGCTCTATCAAGTATGTAGGGCCAATTCCCATCTCTTCCATTTGAATTTTTTTTTTTTTTTGATTTTTCAAGGCAAAGTTTTCTGGTATAGCCTTGGCCATCCTGGAACTCACTCTGTAGACAGGGTTGGCCTCGAACTTATAGATATTTGCCTGCCTCCTGAGTGCTGGAATTAAAGGCCTGTGCTTACACCATGTGCAATCCTGTACTGCCAAAGAACCTTGTTGAAGTTCTCGCCCAGCTTGACGTCACTCTGGTTCTGGATGCTCTCCAGAGAGCAAGGCCCATCAGACTGCTGGCCTAGCAGCTGGGTTCCCTGAGGCTCCTGGTGAGTGATGTCAGGATTTGCAGGTGCAGCATTACCACCTCCACCGAAGCCCCAGTGGTGGCATGACCCAGGGTGTGTCCCACAGTAGAGACTACAGCCACACAGGCTGCAGTGGTTGCCATCTGGGCCATCAGGCCTGGTTGCCAGGGTGTAGCACCAGGTAAGCCAACTACAGATGGTGCAGTTGCTGCTGGAGGCTGAGCTGCGTGTGCTAGTCTGGGAGCCCCTATCTGCAGGGCCTGGTTGGCTGGAAGGGCCACTTGGGAAGAGTGGCTTCAGCTTCCACACCGCATCCTGGGGGCTCGTACACTTAGGGTACAGAGATTCAAAGTGCCAACATCTAATTTCTAATTATTACTCATTTACTAATTTTTAGTTATATGATTCATAAGACAGGGGCTATTTCTTCTACACATTCCTTTAGTTGTACAGTTGAAAGACTGTATCTTTAAATAGATGCAGAAAGCTGGCTAATGTGGGGCAAATAATGATTCCTTTAGTTCAAGGAACATTATTTTCACTTCTGGCAACTTTATGAAAAGATGTTTTACTTATTCATTGACAATTCATACCTGTATATAATGTATCGTGATCATATCTACCCCCAGCTCCCTCCTAATCCCTCTGGACACTCTCCCTAACATCTCCTTCCCATTTTCCTGTCTTCTTCTTCATTTTGAACCCACTGCATACAACTAGTGCTGCAGTCTGGAATGCTCACTGACTGATCTCGGCTTGATCTCCTGCAGGCCATCATAGCTGCGGTGCGTGTGAATGTGGTGGCCGTGTTAACTCCAAAGACTACTTCTTAACACTCCCTCCTGCCCTCCAGCTCTTACGTTCTTCCCACTCCTTCTTCCATGCTTCCTGAGGTGTGTGTGTGTGTGTGTGTGTGTGTGTGTGTGTGTGTGGTGAGTAGATGTAGATGTCCCAGTTGGGGCTCAACACTTACCTGTCACCTTTCCCCAGCACTTTAACCGGTTATGAGTCATTAACTGCTTCCTACTGCGGAATGAAGCTTCTCTAGGCAAAGCTGAGCAAAGCAGCCTTCTCCAGTCTATGGGGACAAACACAATTCAGCCTCACCAGGCCGATTATCAAGCATTTTGTCACCAGTTTCTCCTTCAGTGCCTTTCCTCTCTTTTGTTGAAGGGATCGGGTCTGGCACAGTTTCCCTATAGTCTGAACTTTGCTGATTGCACGTGGTAAAATTTTAATTTTTCTCCCTACTTCCTTTTCTCACCTGTATTTTCTGTGAGCTGGTAGATTAGATCTAGAGGATTGATGAGATCCCATTTCTATTTTGGAAAGAGGATTAAAGAAGAAACACAGATGTTTACAGGTAATGCCCTGCTTGGTCTATTTTTACATGGCACATAACTTCCTATTTGGAGCTCCTTCTGAGAGTTTGAAAGCCATTCACTTGCCGAAGATTCCTACATTCATGTTTTTGGTTTAGATTTCTCCCAGGCATCATGGGAGGTCAAAATTTGACCTGGGTGCTTAACAGACATCTCAAAGTAGACATATCCAAACTGGAGCTGGACTCACACTCAATATCCTCTTGCCTCTTCACCCTTCTTTCCTAAGCACACAGCCATGACTGGTTGCCAGGACCACAGTTAAAGAATTGTTGAGACTGCTGGGTGGTGGTGGAACATGCCTTTAATCCCAGCACTTGGGAGGCAGAGGCAGGCGGATCTCTGTGAGTTCGAGGCCAGCCTAGTCTGCAGAGTGAGTTTCAGGACTAGCTCCATAGCTATACAGAGAAATCCTGTTTCTAAAAAACAAAACAAACAAACCAGTAAACAGAAATAGGTGACGCTAAGGCTCTGATGTGTTGCCTCAACTATTCTTTCTCAAATACTAACATGTTGAGGTAAATGTCATTTTACATCACCAACCTATTGTTTTCATTATAGTAAATCCGTTTGCTGCCTTTTTTCTTTCATTTTTTAAGACCCTGTCTTTGGTTGGCTTGGAATTCAATATGTAGACCAGATCTGCCTGCTTCTGCCTCCCTGCTTTGGGACCAAGTGCATGTACCACCACATCTTGGCCTCTTCTTGTCTTTCGAGGCTGTCTTTTCAAATTATTATCTGCTGTTCCTGAGAAAACACAAGGTTCAGTTTTCTTGCATTTAGTTTTTCTTTTCTTGTTAAAACCACTCAACACAGCAAACTACTGGTATATTAATGAAATAGAATAAATTTAATATTTGCATCACCTTCAGGTGTCTTGCCTTTTGGAATGGTAAGCTCAAGTTCGGTTAATATCTGCACATCGTTTCATTTAGAGTCCTTGAGAACTTGTAGAGCTGATGGTGTGCTAAAAAGGGGGCAGGGGAGGGTGAACTTTATTTTCCCACCTAAGTAGATAATGCCCGCTGAGGCATATTATGATCTTATCTTCCTGTGTTGTCCTGGCTTTCTTCAAATGTGTCCTCTTTCTGAGCTGCAGAGGCAAGCACCACCAAGTCAGCACTAACCACTCTAACATTTTCTTAACTATTTGCTTATTATTTATTTGTGCGTATGTGTGGGAGTCGGAGGACAACTTGTGGGAACTGGTTCTCTTTATCAGAGGGGTTCCAGGTTATCAGGCTTGGTGGCAAGCGACTTTACTGAGCCATCTAGGGAGCCGCCGTAGATAAAAATCTTTGCCCTCAGTCTCTTAAGCATGTGAGAATTAAAATTTCTCCAAGTGCAAGGCTGACTAAGTCTTAGTTGATCAAGTGTTTTGTGCATCAGTACTTAGAACGGATCCCACAACTGGCCGTGGAAAATCTGCTTCCTGATATTCACGATGCACTGACCTCGGCTCTCCTTGGCTCCCTAGCTGCCGCTGCCAACAGCCTAGCTTTCTTGTTCAATAATTGATCTTATCGCCTCCGAGTCCAGTGTTTTAAGATATACCTATAGATTTTAAATCAAAAACTCAAAAACTCACTTAATCCCTTATCCAAAATCCCATCTCCAAGTCATTCCAAGCAGAAGAAATGTCTCCTTTTTTCTAAATGTGAGCATACAGGGACTGGGGCTGTAGCTCAAGTTGCTTGCTTAAGTCGAGTACAGAAAGTGAGCCCATGGCCTTCCACTGTCCTTGCTGGGCACTCCTTGATGGGGACTCGTTCCCTCTCTACAAAACCCAGGGCTGGGATGGATGTCCACTTCCCTCCTGGGCTCCGATCGCAGCCGAGCAGCTCTGGACACTGGGCCGTGACCCGGAGCCACGTGCTCCTGCAAGCTCCACGGCTGGGCTGGACGGAGCCGGGTGCTGAGGTGACCCGAAGGTGATTCCGGGGTGGGCGGGGCGCCTGAGCTCTCGCGAGATCTCTCCGAGGGGGCGCGGAGCAGGCGAGGAGGACGCGGCGAGCGGCGCTTCCCTGGCAGCTCGGCTTCCAGGCGGCTCAGCCAGACGAGCCCAGGTCTTCCTCTTCCGCTCCTCCGCCGGCCGCTGGAAGCAGAGAAGCCGGAGAAGTCGGCGGCCGCCCCGCAGCCGTGCGTCCCCTTCGCTTCCTCGCCTTCCCTCTGATTCAAGCCGGGCGTCCCAGGCTTCGCTCTGCCGAGCCCGCAGCCCAAGCTGCGGCCGACATGAGCTTCTTGTTGTAAGTAACCGGGCCGCACCGGGCTTTGTTCCACCGCCCCCTGGGCTCCCGAGGCTCGGTGCTCGCCGACCTCCCACGCCCTGCCTCCCTGTCCTCCTTGTACTGCCCGGCCCAGCCTGCCTCCTTGTCCTCCTGGTGCTGTCGGGCCCTGACTCCCGGTCCTCCGTGGGATGCGCGGCCCTGCCTCCCCGTCCTAGTGCTCTCGGGCCCTGCCTCCCTGTTGGTTCCTCCCCCCATATATGTATATGTGTGTGTGTGTGTGTGTATGTATGTGCTTGCAAACTCACCTCCCACTCGTGTGTGCCTGTATTTGCACGCTTACCTCCCACTCTCCCGACTGGCTTCCAAGGATTGCCAGTGTCAGCCGCCCATTGCTGTTTTCTGAGTCCCAAGCATAGAAGATGGGTTGTTCTTATCCGACTACCCCTGACCCCTTTAAACATCTTAGTTCTTAGGGTTGAGAAATTGAGAGCCAAGTTCCATAGAGATAACTTAAAGACAGGGACTTCAAAACAGGGCTGTTTGAAGGCCTGGATTCCCTGGTGACAGCCTGGGGACACCACCTACCTTCCACTCCCACTCCGGTTTTCTTGCAGTGCTTTCTTGATGTGTAGAGGTTATATTTTTTCAAGTCTCCTCCGGCTGGGATCTGGGTAATGGGCCAGGGTTAATTTAGGTCCACCGGGCTGTAGGTTTGCCAGTCATTTGTGAACACTGACTTTCGTGTTACATTTAGTGTGGTCATTGTTTCACACACCAGTTATTTCAGACAAATAGGAGGTGGAGGTGGGGGTTGGGACAGAAAAAAATGGGACAGCAAGACTAGGGTTTGGAAGCAAGCGACAAACCTCAGGTCCCTAGGGTTACGCCTCTAGAGTAACTCTTTTGAAAGCTTTCTTATTACTCATCCTGGTGTTTAGAAAGCTCGTTTAAAACAAATAAAACCGAGCTCTTCCAGGTTGTAATCCACTTCATACGCCCCTTTGTTGTGGGGCAAACAGCGTTCAGCAATTCCTTTCTGTTGAGATTTCTCTTTCCCCGCTCCCGTAAGTTTTAATCATTGCCCTGGCATCTGAATCGTGAGTATTCACCCTTATTTTCACATGCTCATATATCGGATATCCTTTCTTTTTAGGGTGTTGAGGCAGAGCTGAACTGTCGTGGAAGGGCTCACAGATTTTTCTCCTAGGCACAGTCAGTGTCTGGCTTGTGTCAACCTGCCTGACACGTTTCAACTTGTACATTTATTCTAGGGCTGATTCTGAGTTTGTCAGTAGATGAGGGAAACTGAGTGGCTTAGACAGTAAGCGGTCATTTCACGGTCTACCTTAATCAGTATACTCTCCTGTTGAGTGGGATTCTGCATCGCTTATCTTCTGTTCTCAAGAGTGTAAGTGGGATGGTGGCTGCTGACAGGCATGTGTCTTTTGGAACTTACACGCTAAAGTGGTTGCAGTATAGGAGGGCCATATTTGACGGGAAGTTGGTGATGGGGAAGGTTCTAGTTTTGCTTTGTGAACACAAATAAAATAGTGTCCTGTTTTTCTGTGGCTGAGTATTAGGTGTATCTGCATGGAAGGTTAGTTCATTTTTCCCCCTAATGAGTATTAGCTATATAAGACAATATTGCTGTAACTACAGTGATCATCTAGAGAGTTTGTGCTATTTAGTGAACATTTTTTTTTTGCAAGGCCACAAATAGTAGTTACTATATGCTCAACATCTAATCTACATAGGAAGTAGAAAAAGATAAGCTCTCCTGCATAAATACGGGGCATGGGGAATGGGGATTGTGGGAGTGGATATAGAAGGGGAGTGGGGCAGAGAAAAATACATAGCTCAATAAAAACAAAAAATTATATACCCCCCACACGCTCAACAGGTTTTGCTTATGGGTTTAACAGTCCAGAAAAGTTAATTTGGAGGGAGCCAGGCATGGTGGCACACACATTTAATCCTAGCATTTAGGAGGCAGAGTCAGGTGGATCTCTGTATTCAAAGTAAGCCTGGTTTACTTGGAAAGATCCAGGGCAGCCTGTGAGATCCTGCCTAAAAACAAAATTTAATCTAGCATTTTTTATTTTATAGTTTCTTGAATATTATCTATGAACCAACAGGGGAAGCAGAAAAAGAGAAAGACGAAGGACTTACACAGATATCCTCTTCTTAGGAAGGCTACTTTCAGTAGATAAAGCAGAGGAACTAGGACACTGAGAGATAGGGTTAGCACACGATGAATCGGGTTGGGAAGGAAAGCTCTATTGGTTAAAAGCCCCACAACTTTCGCTGTGCCCAGCCGAGTCATTCGTGTAAGATAGACAAGCTTCCTGTTCAGTGGAGTTTGTTTCAGTCAGTGCCCGCAAGTGTTAGATGGCAGGGATTAGTGTGGAAGAAGAGCAGAAGTGCTGTGCAACAGAGAAGATGGGGTAGGAGCTGGGGGCAGCCCAGGGCGCTCCTGGTGGGTGCACAGGCGGTCTTCCAGAGTGATTGTTAACTTTTGTATGAATGTCCAGGCTGAATTTTCCTTGCATTATGTGAAAAGACTGGCCTAACGCTGTGGTTGTGCTGCCCATTGGCCTCTGCACGTCTGCAGATTAAACTGAACCCCTAGATGGAGAATATGGAAACTTGACAGACACCTAACTTAGCTTTGTAGACTCAGCTTCTTGACTGCTTCTTCCGCTGTATGGAGAGTGTGGGTACTCCGTGGACAGTAGATGGGATATCAAAGTCATCTCTAGAGGGCGTAGCCCATCTTGAAGTCCCAAAGCATAGGAAGCAATACCTAGTAAAAGATGAGTAAGAGTTTTCTGAGAAAGAAAGGGGCTATGGCGCATTTTACTTGGGAAATAGGGAATTGCTTGTGAACTCTCCATTTTGAAGGCTATACAAGAAGCTGTAGAATTTTGAAGTGGTCAGATGGGCTCTTCTTAGGAATAGCCTGTTCCCTATTTTACTGAAGGGAGAAAAATCACAATCACCAGCTTAGGATTGCTGGCCCAGTCTTTAGAACACAGGTCTCTTGACTTAGTTTTTTTTTCTCTTGATATTTTATCTATGTAAACTGCAGCGAAATTTAGGAAGAAAGTGATTGTTGGTAATAATCAAAAAGCATATTGAATGTTCTTTGTTTCTGGCATTTTAAAATTCTTTTGAGAAATAATGATAAAAGCGAGAGTATAATTTCCTAATGTAAGGCTTTTTGATGGAGTTAAAACAAATGCTGTTAGCTGTAGCAAAAAGATGGGTTAGGGATTTGGAGGAATATAGATCAGGTCTGCTTCTGTGTAGGAGAAACAAAGATGGTTCAGGAATGTAAGGGAGAAAGGAAGAAGATATATATTAATTACTATCCGAGCACCTTCCATTTTTCTTTTTTCTTTGTAATTGTTCTCATATCTGAAAGCTTTCTTAAAAAAAAAAAAGATTTATTTACTTATTATGTATACAGTGTTCTGTCTTCATCCCCGCAGGCCAGAAGAGGGTAGCAGATGTCACTATGGATGGTTGCTGGGAATTGAACTCTTGTCTCGCTTGTCTGCTGAACCATCTCTCCAGCGCCCCCTTCCATTTTTCTTTTGCAGAAGCAAAAATGTAGGAAAAGAAACCAGTATTTTATCTGAGTTCGTCTGTCTTTCTCCTTTCCTCTTGTCCTTTTTTTTCTGTGCCCCCATCCTTATTTACTGTTTTTAAACAAAGGATTTAGCTGATTTTAGTGCTTTACAGTTTTCATCTATAACAAGTTAATTAATAGTAAAACTGTAGCTTGGTGAATGTTTACTGTGAGCCAGGCACTGAGTACGTCAGGGTTTAATTGTTATTTTTTTTTTATGATAAGAGTGTTTTGCTTGTGTTTATGTGTGTGACCATGTGCATGCAGTGCCTGTGGAGGCCAGAAGAGGGCCTTGGATCTGAGGAACCTGGAGTACTGCTTGGTTACTGTGACCCAAACCTGGGTCCTCTGGGAGATCTGTAAGTGCACTTAGCTGCTGAGCCATTTCTCCAGCCTGGGTGCCCAGTGCTGTAAAGACCTTAGTGAAATAAATAGCAGGAACCCTTAGCTTTTAGATAGAGAGACTGGCACAGGAAAGTCATGTAGCCGATAAATGGTATAGCTATTTGAGTCCTGGAAGTCTAGATCTAGGCTTATGATCTTATGCTGCCTTGTCTGTAATTAATACAACCTCATGCTTATATTTTGCGTATCCACCCTCTCGCACTTTGGTGCTGACTAGGGCTCCTGCTGGCTAGGAAGGCGTCTATCTGCAACCTAAATCCTCAGCCCATATATACGAGTACTTTTTTAAGTCAGGTCTGTTTTTCAGAACAGTCTGTGTTAGCAGGTACCGTGCTCATACTGGTAGGACCCTTTTCAATGGTTTTGCCACTAACACAACAGAGGAAGACAAGGGAGAAATTTTTAAACCTAATAATATTATAACTTATATTATTATTAAAATACGTTTACTAGAGATATTACAAAATAAAATTAAGAAAAGAAAGAAAGTAATTCCTGATAGGCATGCTGATCCATGTCTGTAATCTCCAGGGAGCAGGAGGACTGCCAGTTTGAGGCCAGCCTGTAGTGCATAGTGAGAGCCTTCAGGAAGCCAGAGAGTATAATTTACAACTAGAGCTTCACAGATAGCTATAGGTTATAGTTTTGAGTATAACTTTATAAATGTTTTCTGTTACATTATACAAATTGATAATTTATCACAGATAAACAAACGGATCCTTCCCATGCATAGACCAGGTTATTCATGTGTTATTTTCTTAGTGACGGTGCATAGACTTTTGGGCTAATGAAATGACTCAGCTGGCTAAAGGGCTTGCATGCAGGCCTGATGTCCAGAGTTTGACGGGGACCTTTTTGAGGCTAAGTCTACTACTAAGGGTTCCAATAGCATGAAATATCATCGTCCTGGGAAGCAGCCCTTTAACATATTAACCTTTCAGGGGATACCATCTATGTTCTACCTGTAGCACAAATGAATATAAGACTTTTTATAATATCTTCAAATTGATAGTAAGGTGTTAAAATCATAGAAAATTATAAATTTTTAGAACTCTAAAAATCATTATAACAATAGTTACAAATAGCTGTAAAATCATTTCATTTGCTGAATTAACATATTATTTTAGTCAGGCATGGTGGTACAAGTCTTTAATTCCAGCAATGATATGAGGCAGAGGCAGGTAGAGCTCTTAAATTTAAGGTCAGTTTGGTTTACAGAAAGTTCGAGGACAGCCAGGGCTACACAAAGAAACACTGTCTCAAAAACAAAACAGTTTTTTAAGGCCAGCTAATGGAGGCACATACCTTTAATCACAGCACCCAGGCAGCAGAGGCAGGTGGATCTCTGTGAATTGGCAGCCAGCCTGGTCAAGTTCCAGGACAGCAAAGGCTACACAGAGAAGCCCTGTCTGTAAAAACTGGAAAAAAAAAGTTTTTGATCTTCAGAAAGATTGCAATAATTGTACAGAGTATAGGTAATTTCTGTGCTTTTATTATGATGTGTATTAGTGGTACTCTGGTTTTTCTGAGGTTAGAAACTAAAAGCAAGAATTTGAAGGAAAACAGATGTCTGGCATTTTTATTTGGATAGTCTCATGGCTAAATAGCCTTTTTACTAGTTTTTGTTTGATTTAATTTTTTAATGAGATAGTGTTTTTGTTTTATAGTTCAGGGACTGGGAGCTCACTATGAAGCCTAGGTTAGCTTCAAACTTATTATTATTCTGCCTTAGCCCCTAGAGTGCTAGGGTTACAGATATATCCTACCTCACCCAGCTCCTTTATTGCTTAAAAATTTTGTAAAAAAGATTTACTTATGTATGTGAATATTTTATAAGTATGTAGGTGCACCTTGTACGTGCAGTTACCATGGAAGTCAGAAGAGGGCATCAGATCCTTTGGCACTGGAGTTACTGATGGTTGTGAGCTGCCTGATGTGGATGTTGGGAATCAGCCTTGAGCTTTGTGGGGAGAGTACATATTTTAGCACCAAGGAGCCATCTTTCCACCTCTTTTTATTGCTGTTTTTAATGGGAAGGTTAAGTATTATTGCTGCTTGTTTTATTTTCTGTCCAAGTTCTTTTTCTCAGTTTGAAACTATATTGGAGTTGCCCAGTGATTGTAGTGTTTGGAGACTATTTTTATGTATATATTCTTTGTGGAAATAGAGTATCAGTGTAGAGCCATAGCAGTATAAACAAAGAATAAGTAAATAGAAACAGTAGGCGTAAAAGTGCTTAACGACACATTTTTCTGGTATATTGCTGTTTTACTTTAGGTAAGAAACTATCAGCCCGGCAAAGGGAATTCTGTCCTTTGCAAGAGCAGCAAGTGCTCTCTCTAAACTGCTGAGCCATCTCTTCAGCCCCAAGATGATCTTTTTGATGTTAGCCTTTGTCTTTGAGCTTTCTTCCTAGAATATGTTTATTTTGAAATCTTCAGACACTTATGAGCCTTTCAAGAAGCATAAATTTGTTTGTAAATTTTAAGGAGAAATTGATCTTTGCAGGAGCATTTCACTAGTCACTGTTACTACTATTGGGCCAGATTTAAAATTTTTTTACTGGCAGAGTATGGTGTTCAGTACTTCCATGTTAGATATGTGTGAAGAAAGAAAACATATCTGCATATTTGGAAGTTTGCTTTTTTGTTGTTGTCTTTTCCAGGCAGGGTTTGTCTGTAGCCCTGGCTGTCTGAAAACTCACTTTGTAGATCAGGCTGGTCCAATACTTTCCCCAGTTTTGTCAGAAGCCCTGAGAAAAACAGTGATGAGAGGTTTGAAAAGGAGAAAATAAAGTAATAATTGAGTTTGAAAAGGTATAATTGTATTTTTGTAAATATATTTTAGAGCTGTTTGGCAAGAATTTGGTGTTTAATGCATTATGATTAAACTGGAGGAAAGTCTGTGCACTCAAGTGTTCTACAGCTTGACCTTATCAAGTGTTTTACCTTTGGATTTATTCTGAGAGCACTGGGAAGCCATTGAGTGGTTCTCAGGAGGAGCTACGTCTACTTATTAATTTTTTCTTTTTTTTTTTTTTGGTTTTTCGAGACAGGGTTTCTCTATGGTTTTGGAGCCTGTCCTGGAACTAGCTCTTGTAGATCAGGCTGGTCTCGAACTCACAGAGATCCGCCTGCCTCTGCCTCCCAAGTGTGGGATTAAAGGCGTGCGCCACCACCGCCCGGCTTACTTATTAATATTTTTGAAGAGATTTCTTGGTTGTTGACTAAACACATGGAAGGTGGATGTGTTCGGTGTTGAGAAATACCAATTTAATTCTAATTAAGCGCTCTAGAACAGACAGTATCTAAATGAGCATAAAGACTGTATGTATATGCTTAAGTGTCTTTTATAGAATGGTATGCTTCTTGCATATATATTCTATCCATCCTTTTACATACTTTTAAGCTTATATCTAGTTTACTTACACAGTCTAAGTTCTATTATACTGTGTTTAGAGAATGACAGGAAACAAACATTTGTATACGTTCTGTAAAGATGTAATTTCCCCAAGTATTTTCAGTTCTGGTTTGATTGAGTCAATATGAAAACTCATGGAGGGCTGACTGTATGTATGCGTGTGTTACATAAGCTACACTATATATGTATATATATATTACAGTATATGTGTATATGTATACATTATGAAATTTGAGCAGTCATAGTAACCTGTTTAACCAGAATTCTGTGTCATGAGTGATTGCAAATCACTTCCTGTGATTGGGTAGAAGAACATCTACCTTCTTTTCCCCATGTTCTTGGGTTTTTGTATTATACTGATACGAAATTGCACTTACATTTTATAAGAGAAAACACTTCTGTGTATTAAAATAACAAGCAGGGTTGAATAAGGAATAAAATTATACATTATAGAAGTACTTTAAAAAAATTTTTTTTTGTAGATTATAGTCTGTAATCCAGAGTGGTTAGTTTACTGTGGGGAACTGGATTAGTTTCAGTTGAAAGTTCTTTTTTCCTCCTGAGTTGAATTAGAGAATAGAGAGAATATGTGCATGTATTTTGGGTAGATAACACAGTCATTACATTACATACAGTAACTATATTATTGCTAGGATTAATATAGCTAGTACAGTTTAAGTTTGGGGACTGAAAGTGTAATTCTTACTAATTTTTGGATATTTAAGATGACTTATTTTGCCCAGTAATAAATTGTAGATTCTATTGATAATGTATTACTCCCCTTTTCTTTTTTCTATTCATAGTGGTAGTCGCTCTTCTAAAACTTTTAAACCAAAGAAGAACATCCCCGAGGGTTCTCACCAGTATGAGCTCTTAAAACACGCAGAAGCCACACTTGGCAGTGGGAACCTGCGGATGGCCGTCATGCTTCCTGAGGGAGAGGACCTAAATGAGTGGGTCGCAGTGAACAGTAAGTAGCCGGCTGTTTCTCAGCAGACAGTGACCTCAGTGCAGGTGAATGTTTAGATGCTGGTTTTTCTAGAATCTGTTTAGTCTAATAGTCACAATATGGTGAAGACAGACAGCCTAATGTCACTATTTAGTAATGTCCTAATCTGTCAGTCTTCATGCTATTTTATCTCAGCATGAAATTGTATGAGATGTCCATCAACTTTACTGTCACTTTATTTTTTAATTATGTCATTAATTATAATGTGCTATTTCTGGACAAACACAGTTTTGTTACTAAAAATAAAATGGTTTGTTTTTTCACTTTCTTAGTGAGAGCCATTTTGCCCATGAGATGATTTTTGTGACATCTCCAAGATAATCAGATTAAATTTCCAATGTATGTGTACATTATTACAGGGTCTCACTGTGTAGCCTTCACTGGCTTAGAACTCACTATATAGATTAGGCTGGTCTTCAATGTACAGAGATTCATCTGCCTCTTAGTTGCTAGGATTAAAGGTCCTGCTCTGCCCTCTTGTCCCTTCCTTTCTTGTCCCCTCTTCTCTCTTCTCTTTCCTTTTGGCAGTTGTTTGTGCTGTTGTATTTTTGAGAGCTCATTTATTAGTTAATTTAGTTATTTGAATTTTTTCACATTTATTTATTTGTGTGTTTGTTTTAATGTCTGTAGGAACACATGCTATAGCAAGTATGTGAGGGTCAGGGGACAGTTTTTTCTCTCTGCCATGTGGGTCCTGGGGATCAAACTCTGGTTGTCAGGCTTGGTGGCAAGCACTCTTACCCACTGAGTCATTTTGCTAGCATGCACATACTAATTAAGAAAGATTAAGAATGTCTGTGTAGAACCCTGTATTTTAGATTCTACATATTAAGTCTTGGAGCAGTTAATTCTGTCTGTATTGTCTGTCTGTCTGAGTCGCTAGAACTGGGTGTTTGTAGTTCTGCAATAGCTGTCAGTGTTCTCCCCTAGCCTCCACATGCTCACACAGTTCACAGTGTTGTTGGGTATTCTTGGCTTTTCCATTTTGAAGGTAAGTGTTTTTGGGGGAGTGGCTTTGGAATGGCAATCCATAATCATTAAAATTTGTGGTTTCATTATTACTGAGATTCTTTTCATAGGGTTTTATGATTATCTAGAAACTTTCTGTGAGGGGGCATTTTAAATTGTTACATTTTCTGCTGTGTTGTCTTCTCTTACTCACATACAGTTCTTTGCATATTTTATATATACATTTTTTAATGTGGGTTGCCAATAATTTTTCATGCTCTTGTGTTGCTCCCTAGTACAAGCTCCTCATTTTAGTGCAGTCAATAAATTGGGGCGTTGGTGTGAACTTTTCCACTTGGTTTTGTAGGGAAAAAGAACCTGGGAGTCTGCTTAAATAAAGTGATATTACTTCTTACTGTTTTATTTTACTTATGATGGACATTTGCTTTGCAGCTGTGGATTTTTTCAATCAAATCAATATGCTTTATGGAACCATCACAGACTTCTGTACAGAGGAGAGTTGTCCGGTGATGTCAGCTGGACCAAAGTAAGATATGATTAATGTCCAGTTTTCCTTGTCACTGTCCTTGGGCCTTTAGATGAGAAGGCAATGTCTAGCCATGCGCTTCCTGGGTCCTAGTGGCTTCCTGTTGCTGCCTTTTCTCTCTTTACAGGGTATCTTTCCCATCCACCTGAACTGGCCTCCTGGAAACTCCTTGCCAGTTACTCTGTTTCTTCTGAAAAGTTGCTTTTCTATTCTTCTCAGATACCTTTATTTTCTTCTGTTTCTTTTCTTTTTTTAGGGAAACATTTTATAATTTATATATAAAATTTCAGTAAGAAACAATGTAAAATGATAAGAATATTCATATTACATTAAGAATCAAAAACAATAAAATAAAATCCAAATTTTAAAAAAGACAAAAACCTCTCAAAACAATGAAAAACTCACACACAATGAATGTAAATTTTAATTCTAAAACAAGAGTATGAACAGAGCATTTAAAATGATCTCAGTCATTTGGCAACTCATCATATCATTGCAAGAAACAGATCTGATCTTAAAGCCTTATTTTATGAAAAACTTAAGTTGGACAGTTTGTTCTTTATGGGAGTTAAAACATGTTTAAAAATGAACCTGGTGATAAACCAGTTTCTATCCTGAGATAACTGTCTAAAACACCATGGCATCTTGAAGCTGAATAGACTGCAGCAGTCTCTTCTTCAAGCATTTCTCTTCACTGAAACTGTATGAAGATGGGCAGAGGCTTGGGAACAGCACAACAGAGAGTATACCAGTCATTTATGGTAATAGAGCTGGTGGTAAAGCCACAGAGGCAGGGGTATTGGAAAATAAGTTATATTCTTTTTTTTAAATATTTATTTATTTGTTATGTATACAATATTCTGTCTGTGTGTATGCCTGCAGGCCAGAAGAGGGCACCAGACCTCATTGCAGATGGTTGTGAGCCACCATGTGGTTGCCGGGAATTGAACTCAGGACCTTTGGAAGAGCAGGCAATGCTCTTAACCACTGAGCCATCTCTCCAGCCCCCAATAAGTTATTCTTAAAAACCAGTCACGGCTGTGGACAGAAAGCTGTGGAGTCTGTTCTCCTTAACTGTTTGACTTGAATGCATGCGTGAATTTCTGTTTCCTGCTAGTCCATATGCAGATAGTTATAGAGCAGGCAGAGTTCTAGAACTCTTCTACTAATGACTGCATAGCATTTAGAACCCTCTTTTCATTAAAAAAAAAAAACAAAATAAACAGATAATACAGTAAAATTCACTGATAAGAAATCTCTGTAAAATCAAGTGTTCATTGATTAGCCTCATACATTGAGTAAAATACGGCCTATTTTTACATGTGTATATAGTATACACAGGGGGCAGCCTGGTATCTGATGGGCTGGAAGGATTGCATTAGTGATGTGTACTCTGGGAAACCCCAATTTCCACTGTTAAATATACACCTACTTTGCTGATTCAGATACAAAGTAAACTTATCTTCCTTAATCTGAAGTGAATGTACATAATACTGTCTATGGACAATAGTTTATAAAGCTATTTAACATCTAATAAAAACAAACTTCCACCTAGGAGCTTAACAGCACATACAAATTCTTTCTGTTTCTTCTTTTTCTCTCATGTTAATGTTTTACAGTGTCTCACCCTTGCAACAGGCCCGTGCTGAACATTTCTTTTCCTGTGGAGCCATTTAGTGTTCTTCAGTGTAGATGTGCTCTTTCTGCTTAATTTTTTATTTTTTAAAAAAATTGTTTTTAATTTGTGCATGTAGGTGTGTGCATGTGAGTGCAAATGCCCACAGGGTTTCTCTTTTTAGCCCAGGCTCTCCTAGAACTCACTCTGTAGACCAGGCTGGCCTAGAACTCATAGAGACCCACCTGCCTCTGCCTCCTGAGTGCTGGGATTAAAGGTGTGGGCCCTCACCGGCCAGCTTGTATTTAACTTTCATAATAGAGAAAATTCTGACTGGGAAGGTAATTAACCAGTGTAGCAGGGTACCAGTAGGTGTTTGGGAGAATCTCCCTTTTGAGACTTCACAATGGATTTGATGGTCATTCCTTGTGCTCAGCAGTGATAAGAAAGGCTCTTCTAAGAATGTTTATTAAAGTGTGTCCTTGCTTAGATCAGTTTTGGATTATTATTAAGGTTTAGATTTGCTAAATAGAAAGGATCCTCATTCATACTATTGAAGATAATTTTTATCAGAAATACACCATGTAGTATTTCTCTGTTAGATTGCTATTTTGTTAGACTCACTAGTCTGTTTTTTAGTCAGGTCAAACTCTGGGAGAAAGGTTAGAAAATAGTTGATTTAAAAGTGAAGTAGTAGCCGGGCGGTGGTGGCGCATGCCTTTAATCCCAGCACTCGGGAGGCAGAGGCAGGTGAATCTCTGAGTTCTATGTCAGCCTGGTCTACACAGTGAGAGACTTTTTATTTTTTTAAAGAAAGAAAAAGAAAAGAGAAAGAAAACATAGAAAATCGTACAGGTGAGGAAAACATCTAAAAAGAAGATGAATTCAGCCTGCAGTGGTGGTGCACGCCTTTAATCCCTGCACTCGGGAGGCAGAGGCAGGCGGATCTCTGGATCTCTGTGAGTTTGAGGCCAGCCTGATCTACAAAAGCTAGTTCTAGAATAGGCTTGAAAGAGAAACCCTGTCTCGAAAAAACAAACAAACAAACAAACAAACAAGATGAATTCAGTGTGATCTCCTTAGGTTGAATTTTGATAAAAGTAAAACAGACTACTGTTGATTAAGAACATGTACTTACTTGGAGAACAGATTAAGACATTTGTATATATATTTCTCATACATATACTTATATGTACACTTTTATACCTCCCTTGTGATGGTCTGTGTGCTTTCTTTCCTTTCATTGCAGATATGAGTATCACTGGGCAGATGGAACCAACATTAAGAAGCCTATTAAATGCTCTGCACCCAAGTACATTGATTACCTGATGACCTGGGTTCAGGACCAGCTGGATGATGAAACATTATTTCCATCAAAAATTGGTAAAATTAGTTTTTGTAATTGGAATAAATCATGATGTATTTAATTTTGTTTCTATAATTGCATACTGTCTTCCTGTCCTACCCATTTGAGTAGTTCCCTGGGACTGTGTTGATGATCATTTTTATTATGCAGTTTCCAAGAAGAGACACCAAGAGCTTTTTAACCCAGTCAGACATAAGCAAGCTGTCTTATGTAAATTGGTTTTTTTTTTACCCTTACACCTAGTGTTTTAAATACATATTAGTTTAAAGGCCAGAATAAATAGAAAATAAGTGATCTATTTCTTAATTTATTATTTGCTAAAATTTTTGTATTAAAAGATTAGTGGCATTATTTCTAATTAGAGAAGTTATTTTTGAGTGTGTTTTAATTTCTTTTTTTCCTTCCAAGACAGAGTTTCTCTGTGTAGTTCTGGCTGTCCTAGAACTCACTTTGTAGGCTAGACTGGTCTTGAACTTACAGATCCCCCTCCCCCCCTCCTGAGTGCTAGGATTAAAGGTACATACCCACCATGCAAGGCTCCTTTTTTTTTTTTTTTTTTTTAAAAAAAAAGATAAATATCTAGTAGTTTTCTTTTCAGAAGCAAGTCCCAAATGGAAGCTTATTACATATTTCAGGAACCATAACAGGTTACCACATCAATCAAAATATTTCTAATTTTATACATTTAAAGAGTGTTCTTATGTCCCTTTTCATACTAAACTTATTAACGATACCCCCTTATAGATTTAAATGATGGACAGATGAATTTATGATATAGAAAGATAATAAAATCTGGCCTATCATACAAAGAAGGTAATAGGTAATAAGACAGCCAATGATACCTGTCACACTTATGTTTATTTTCTCTTTCCTTCAATTTTCCATAGCTTGTATCTAATTTTATACTTACAATAAAAAACTGTGGTTTTTATGGCTCATAAAATAAATCTTAAAGATTTTATTTTGCTCTTTTGTTTTGAGATAGGGTCTCCTATCTCTGTAGCTCAGGCTGGCATCAAGCCTATGGCAATCCTGTCTGAGCCTCCTGAGTGTGGTTACAGTTATGAGCCATTTTGATATCAAAATATTTGTGAAGAAAAAAACAGCTTTGAGGATTTGGCCTGACATAGGTCGAGTGACTTGTTTGGTATGTTTGCTTAAAGGTCTGTCTTGTGGCCGGCCGTTAGACAGCGAATATGTGTCTGTACCTCTTCAAACTGTTAGAACTGTGTTTTCAATTAACGCTTAGACTTTGTTAAACAACTTTTGGCTGACATTGTATGCTTTCATTAGAGCACTGTTCTCCAATCTTAGGTCCTTTTTGTGTTTTTAGGTTTTTATACAGTGCTATGCCTAGAATATACGGGATTCAGTCTTTTTCTTTTTCTTTTATGGCTTTGCTATTTTAGAGTGTCCTTTGATTGTGTGCTTGTGTCCTTGTGACTTATAGCAGTGTGAAATGGGCGATAGTATTACGACACTGAGCCAGTAGAACAGTGTTTGGTTGCATTGCCAAATTCAACATTTAGAATATAGGATTTTGTATTCTTTTCCTTCCTTTTAAAAATTTACTTATGACTATTGTGTGTGTGTGCATGTGTGTGCTTGTGTGTGCATGTGGGTGTCAGAGGTCAGCTTTGTGGCACCAGTTCTCTCCTTTACCTTTACGTGCTTTCTGGGGATTGAGCTCAAATCATCAGGCTAGCCCAGCAAGTTCTCTACCTGCTAAACCATCTCACTGGCCCAGATTTTTATTAAAATTGAAATATTTTATAATTTTTATATAGCATGATGCTAATATATATTTATAGTAAAATAAATAAACATGCTTTGTGTTACAGTTAATCCATTTTATTCTGTTAGGAAGGTAGCTATAATTATGCAAGTAATAAAATGTAAATATGGTATATTATGTTTCATTCTTATATTTTATATTTGATCTTTAGACTTGGTTGTCCTGTATCTTTGCTACAGATATTTTTGTGTTTATCTCTGACCTATATTCTCTCATATCCTCCTATCCCTTTAACCCAGTAACCATGGTTTTATTCTCTATGTATGTCATTTTCTTTTTCACTCAAAATATAAGATTGAGAAATAGTCTGTTTAGGTTTGATGTGCATTTAGTGTAATACCCTCCCAAATTCAAATATGCCTATTTTATTTATTTATTTATTTTGAGGCAGGATCTTGCTATGTATCCCAGGTTGGTCTTGAACTCACTATAATCCTGTCTCAGCTGCTCAGGTGCTGAATTATAGATATGTGACTATGCCTGTATCAGGATCTCCTATAGGCTAAGTTGTATGTGTGTGTCTGTCTGTGTGTCTGATATATTAAAAGCATTAAACATAAGGTAGTTAATATGTTGTTACCACATATTTGTGTAGTGCTTAATGCTAACAAATCTACCAATCTGGGTGTGTGCTCTAGCCGTGCTGTCTCTGAGGTGTTTATTTGTAAAGTGGTAGTATGTTAGAAATATAATATGCCATAAAGAAGAATCATTCTGATTTTTAAAAGCTCTGGAGTTTACTTTCATTCATGATGTGCTAAGAACATCTCAAAGATTTTATGGGCATGAAGACAGGAATCCATACACATTACATCTTTCAGCCCTGTTGCTACTTGATGACAAAGCATGCTTCTTTGTGCTCTTTTCTTATTAACAGAGGGGCTTATCTCTTTACTAGGTGTTCCATTCCCGAAGAATTTCATGTCCGTGGCGAAAACAATTCTCAAACGACTCTTTAGAGTTTATGCTCACATATATCACCAACATTTTGACCCTGTGATCCAGCTTCAGGAGGAAGCACATCTCAATACATCTTTCAAGCACTTTATTTTTTTTGTTCAGGTAGGTGGATTCATAAGGCTTTTCTTGCTCCATGTTTACTTGTAGAATTCTGTGATGAATAAATGGTGTATATACACTGTCAGAACAGAACTTGCTATCTCTATCTAATCTACATCCTATTTTACACTTTCCATGATGATAATGATGGGCCTTTTTCATCTTAATTTCATTACTCTACCAGTTTATGGTAGGCAACTCTGAAATGGTTTCAAGATGCCTTGCCTTGCTTGAACTGTGCCAATTTCCAGGCCATATGAAGGGGCTAAATAAGAAATCTGAATAGTGAGTCAGATATGATGATACTTGCCTATAATCTTGACACTTGAGAGGCTGAAGCATAAGGATTGAGTTCCAGGCCAGCTTGCTACTTAGCAAGTTTCAGGTTATCCTGGACCATAAGATCCGGTCTCAACAAACAAACAAATGAACAAAAATGAATAGACAGCAAGCAAAACCAACAGAAACAAGCAACAAACAAATCAAAGTAGGGGAAAAAAATGCAGTCAGATTGTGAACTCCACTAGTTGGGCACACTTGTAGTGAACTTGGTCTCAAGTGTTCTAGCACTCTTTGTTTTCTTAACCCTCTACTTTCAACGAGAAATCTTGGATCTCTCATATATACTTTGAATATCACTTTTTTTTTTTTTTTTTTTGAGACAGGTTTGTTTGTGTAGCCAGGACTTTCCTGGAACTCACTCTGTAGACCAGGCTGGCCTGGAGCTCACAGAGATCTGACTGCCTCTGCCTCTGGAGTGCTGGGATTAAAGGCATAGGCCATCATTGCCCGGCTCCCCCACTTCTTTTTAAAACCATATTCTAAGTAATTTTGAAGTGTGACTACTCATCACAGTGGGTGGGCGCACCTAAGAGGTGTTTTGAGAATTCTGAATCTGGTTTTCTGGTCACTTTAATGTCAGTACAATGAGTTAGTCACATGGTAGGTATTCCCATGTATGTATTCCCACATGTTCTTGGCCCGGACTCCGCAGATCTGAGGGCTTGTGTGTCTCTAAAGTTCTGACTGTAGTGCTGGCCATATGATGGGTGCTAATGAATGAATTAAATTGAGAGTTGAGAATAGTATACGTCACATTTATATTCTCTCTCTCTCTCTCTCTCTCTCTCTCTCTCTCTCTTTCTTTTTGGAGCTTTGTAGCTGTATCTCCTGCCCCCTGGGAGAGTTCTGCCTCCATTACCTTGGATACTCTCATCATCAATGTGTTCTCATTACAGATCCTCTGGAACTGGAGTTTCAGGTGGTTGTGAGCTGCCTGGTGTGGGTGCGAGGAATGGAACTTGGGTCCACTACAAGAGCAGCACAAACTTTTTTTTTTTTTTTTTGGTTTTTAGAGACAGGGTTTCTCTGTAGCTTTGGAGTCCATCCTGCAACTAGTTCTTATATATCAGGCTGGCCTTGAACTCACAGAAATCCACACGTCTCTACCTCCTGAATGTTGGGATTAAAGGCGTGTGCCACCACCACCCGGCTTTATTTATTCATTTTTAAAATCATAGTTAAACGGCTCATTTAAAAGGTCATTTTAAAAGATACAGTACTGGGCTGGAGAAATGGCTCAGAGGTTAAAAGCACTGGCTGAACTTCCAGAGGTCCTGAATTCAATTCCCAGCACCCACATGGTAACTCACAACCATCTATAATGATATATGGTGTCCTCTTCTGGCCTGCAAGAATACATGCAGGCCGAATGCTATATACATAATAAATAAATAAATCTTTTAAAAAAGATACAGGACCTTGATTATTGGCACAGTATCCCAACTTCTTAATTTTTCCATGGTAAAAGCTTTTTCTTTGCAGTGATATCAGATCCCTATTTGATTGACATTTGAGTGCTGCCCAGAGTATTGTTTTCATCGGGAAGCAGCAGCTCCCACTTACTGATTGGTAGTGTGTTCCAGGTATTACATGAAGCAGTTGCCGTATGTAGTCTCCACAATAATTTCATGAGTTAGGGGGGGATTTATTTTTAATATTATAGATGTAAAAACAGCATCAAGGAAGTCATGCGATTTCTTTAAGCTAAGTGAACAATTTAAAAAGTGAAGTTGCCTTTTACTTACAGCAGAAGTTCGTATGCATAGTAATCTGCTTTGGAATTAGATGCAAATAATTTGTGCTGTTTGCAGGAGTTCAACCTTATTGACAGAAGAGAACTTGCACCACTCCAAGAACTGATTGAAAAACTCACCTCAAAGGACAGATAAAAGGATGAAAGCTGCAAATTTTTCCTCCAGTGGAACTGTGTGGAGTGTATTTGGGCTTTGTTATATTTTGTTTTTAATCTGGATTGTTTCTGTTTTAGGTTTGGGATCTTGTTTGGGTTCCCTTTTCTCTTCTGAAATACAAAATCATATTTTGTTGCTAGAGGAAGCCAAGAACCATTCTCTACATTTGGAAATGGCAAATTTGTCTTAGTGGTGTACAATATTTTTTTTTAAGTATTTTATTTTTATTAACCTGGTTTGGGTTATTTGAGGACTTTTTAAGATATTGTACTCTGGAAACAAATACTAACTGAAATGCTGATGGGTTGAATTCTGTGTTATGTAAATTGTGGCCCACTTTGAAGTCCCTAAAAAAGACTTATGTGTTTTTAAGTGCCTTGATAGGTTCACTTCTAAGGTGCAAAGCACAGATATAGGACTGAGCAGAGCTTGAAACAATATTAGAATTTCTATTTAGGGCACTTAGTTGTGCATGTTGTAAAGTAATCTGTTATAAAAGCCATAGTTTACTCAAGTTGATGATGTCCAGTTTTTGCTACATTGAAAAAAACATAATTTGTAAAGTTGTGCATGTAGAACATAAATGTAAAACAAAATTATTTCTTAATTATTTTTGACATAATTTGTAAAGGTGTGCATGTAGAACATAAATGTAAAACAACAAAATTCTTAATTATTTTTTGATATTGACTAATATATTCTGTTCAGCAGATGTTTAAGGTTCTACAAGCAAGTCTTTTTCCATCTCTTGATATCTGTGATATTGAAATTTGAGGATGTTGAAATGTAATAGCCGTTGCATTTCAGCTTCTTCCTATATGTTAAATGCACTGTAAGTGTAAAACTTCAGGTTATATATAGAATAGCCGTCTTCAGAAAGGATGTTGAACTGTGAGGTTTCCTAGGAATTGCCAAATGAGCCCTAAGTGCAGAATCCCCATGTGTTTCAGAGAGGAGGAAAAATGAGAATGGGTGGTGGCAGGCATTAGTTTGTTTGGGAAATCAAAAGAGAAGCAATTAAGTATGGGGAGTCAATTCTAGAAAGTTCTGTTTTAAAACCCTGGAATAGGATGGTGTTTATTACTCATAAACAGTCTTGAAGACTTCCTTTTAGAAATCAGCTTCCATGAGAAGTTAAAAACACTTAGTTTTAGGTACAGACATTAAACATTTAATGACTATTGGGGGAAATTAATCACTTTTAGCATCTCCATTCAGTGAATGAAGCTGGTATCTGACTGTCATTTTAAATGACACACTACCTTGATTTCTGGTGCAGTTTGAAACACCTGGCTTCTTATTTTCCACTGTGAAATCTATTTTCTTTGTAGCGATACCAAGTAATAAGAATGCTAGCTCGGTAGTTAATAACTTTTAAATTTTAGTTGACATGACATTCTGTTGAGTTGTCGTCATCAATTACAAGTTCAAGAATTTGGTTTTTAGAATAAATATTGAGGTTTCCCCTCCCCTCCCTTCAGTTTTGTTCTTGAGAAATACTCTTTTCAGACTCTGAGTTTTAATTTTGTCAGTTTGGATAAATCTGTTTCCCTCAATTCTCTCTCTCTGTAGTTAGTTTTCCCTAGTAAAATAGAAATGCTTGCTCTGAATTTGTATGCAAATAATTAGTGGAAAAGAGTCTAAAATTAAGTAAATTTGGTTTTGTCATTGACAAGTGACAATGATAAGAATTGAATGCCCTTGCAGTTATGATCACTAGGAACTGCCTTTTTCTCCATTTCATTTCTATAATGGTGATTGCCCACCAAGTACCAATAATAAAAGGAACAAAAACCTTAGAAAAGGTAGACAATACTGGGCATTTATTAGTAGTGCTTATTTGTGAACTGACAGCTAGCTGATTTCCTTAAAATAATTTTTTTAGTATCTAAATAGATAACATCAAGCATTATGAGTTGCTTCAGAATTCTGATGTTTGAGTCCGCTCTGAACAGGAAATGAACCCATAATTACTCACTGAAACGGTCTTCCATAGTCTCTTGACTTCATATCGCCCTAGTAACACGGGGCTTCCATAGCAGCAGCTTGTAGAGAGGAGAGGGAGAGGTTGTTTCTGGTCCTGTAAGCCTTACATACAGCGTGCTGTAAGAATGGAAAACTAACCCTACAGATTAGTGCTTGGTAGTAGGACTTAACGTTCCCACTACACTAGGTAGGAGCTATTTTCACTGTGCCAGAATCTCAGGTGCCACTGTTACAAGTAGTCCCTCAATTTGGGGAAGTAAGGAGATAATTTTTTTTTGGTGTTTTTATGTGTGTGTGTCTGTCTGTCTGTCTGTCTGTCTGTCTGTCTGTCTGTCTGTCTGTCTGTGTGTGTGTGTGTAGTGAGAAAATAGAAACTCTCCTGGGAAGGGCCTGGCAAGTGTACATGGTGGCAGATGGCGCTAAGAAGGAAACACTAGAACTCAAGAGAAAGCCAGTTTAGTAAACTTGCTTGGAGAGTAAAATGCCCTTTCATAGAGTAAAGATCAGAGTTCATTCTGCAGGAGAGCTTGCTTATAACTGTCTCTTAGATCCCTTTCAGATCTGCTCACTTAGAAAGAAAATCTCCCCTTTCTTACTCCCCCCTCTCTGCCCCCCCCCCCCTTTTGAGACTGGGTGTATCTGTAGCCCTAGCTAGCCTGAAACTTGCTACATAGGGCAGGTTGGCTTCAATTACTCTCAGAGATTCCTTGCCTCTGCACCCTACATGCTGTGGGACTAAAGGGGTGCACCACCATTATCTGGCTACCCCATTTTTATGCAGTTATAAAAGTGCAAGTTGTTTTCCTCATTCGTTCATAAGCTCATCCCATACAATTGGATATAGAAAATTATCATATTGTTATTCACAGTGCTTTGGTTAGATGCGTACATAACGAAGCAGGTTTTAGGAAATATTAGTTGTCAGCGTAGTGGTCGTGAAGAGAGACTGACTGAGTAGGTGGTGCTGCTGCCCCGTTCACTTGTTGACTTGGGTCTCCCGCTCCCCACAGAGCCACACCATTAGACTGTCCCAGACAACGAGCATGGTGTGTTGCTGGGTGGCTTTGGAGCTCTGTGTACCATAAACTGAAAGCATTTTAGGTTGTTGCCACTTTTCGCTATTTTAGTCATTGTAAATTCTAAATGGTCAACATAAAATGTATTAGGTAGCAGAGTATATTTTTAATATGTATTTTTGAGTTACTACCTGGATTATCAGGATGGATGAAGCACTACAATCTCTTCCCAGAAAAGAGAAATATGGATATTTATATTTTGCATATGTAATCACTAGATTCCATTTTGTGTAATGAGCATTTTCCTTGCTTATGGGAAAAGTAGCAGCAAAACAACAGATTTCTTTTATAGCTTTGTCTACACCCTCTCTGAGAGAGGTTTTGATAACCACTAAAATGGTAGATTATGTGAGATACAAATACTAAGCTGTGGAACTTCCTTTTAAAATGAGTATGTTGTACCTTAGTCAACATCCAAATGAGAGCTGACTTTGAAAGCAGTTAGTTCTCTTTGGAGCACTGTTTATGTCAGCTGTGTTCAAAGTATGTTTCTAGAACTTTGTCATGTGTCGTAGGTGCTTTGACTACATAAGAGATCATTTTCATTTTTTTAGTTGCACAGTAACAATTTTCGAAGCTAATAGAACCAACATTAATTACCAAATCAAGTTCACAAACTTGGCTATTCTCTGAGAACCAAGCCAACTTGGTAATTAAGAGTTATGTTGTAGGCTCTAAATCTTGGGAGAAGACTGCTCTCAGTGACTGCGTCACAGGATAGAAGTTCCCTGATGTCACTATTGGAAATAGGAACATCATTTACATGTGAAAACATTTTTTAAAAGAAATTAAGTATAATTACTTTGAATTTAAATAGAATTTTAAAGGTTTTTCTCTAGATCTTGCTTCTGTTTTCCTCCCTTATCTTTTGAATTATGTAGGATAGTTTTGATTGAGAGAATAGTATGAAAAAGTGGATCCAGTACTTAAAACAGCAGTTTAAAGAAACAAAGCCTTTTTACCTCTTTTGTATTCTGTTTTATTTTAAACAAGTCTTTGTTTCAATCTGACTTTAATTAAAGACTGGAGGTTGATGTATAGGAAAAATTGGAATAAATTTTATATAAATTATGCCATGTGTTGTTACCTTATCTATTGTGAATAGCATTTAAAATTATATAAGTACTCAGAACATGTCATTTATAACAGTAAATTCCGATTGAAGATATACTGGACCAAAGGTTTATTTGTAATGTGGAATGTGATTACATACTAGGAAAACATGTTATTTTGAAACTTTCTTGACATATTAAAGAATATACCACTATTAACTCAGCTCAGTCTTGAAGTATTGCTCCTAATGGACTTTAGTATTAGGGCTTTGCCGTAATCTAGAGATTTACCATAGGCGCCACTGTTTATCAGCATGATCATTTGTGAGTGATAATAGAGGTTTGTTTCAAGATTTAATAAGAAAGTTCAAAATTAACAAACAACAGGCATGCAACAGGATTCTGAAGGCAGATGATTTGAATCTTTAAGGCTTTCAGAAATTCATCTGTGAGAATTCATTTGAAGGATAAGACTGCTGTGATCTCTGTCTACTACTCATATAGTTGGACTTATTTGTATTCTCACAAAAGAGAAAAAGTGCAAATTAAATTGGGCCCTCAGTTTTTAATTGTGGTGCAAGTTCCTGGTACAGGTGTCTTCCCTCCCTCCTTTCCCCCCCCCCCTTCCTTTCTCTTCTTCTTTCCTTCCTTCTTCTTTTGCATGTATTGCTACACAGTTCTCAAACATGCAGTAAGTGAGATCACTGGCCTTCACAGATTTGTGTTTTCCACTCTGCATCTGTTGTGTGCACTGCTCACATGCACTCAAGGCTGACTTTACAGCTAGTCTTTGTGAGTAGTTCTGAAGGATTGTTGACATACAGGTTTTCTTTTGTTTGCTCTTTATGTCACCAAAGCTGACAGTTTCCTAATTTCTCTCATAATTCTTCTTCTTCTTCTTCTTTTTTTTTTTTTTTTTTTTTTTTTTTTTTGAGACTGGGTTTCTCTGTAGCTTTAGAGCCTGTACTGGTGTAGACCAGGCTGGCCTTGAACTTCAGAGATCCGTCTGCCCCTGCTTCCCAAGTGCTGGGATAAAAGGCTGTGCTCATAATCTTTTTGTTTGTTTGTTTGTTTGTTTTGTTTTTTTGAGACAGGGTTTCTCTGTAGCTTCGGTGCCTGTCCCGGAACTAGCTCTTGTAGACCAGGCTGGCCTTGAACTCACAGAGATCCGCCCTCCTCTACCTCCTAAGTGCTGGGATTAAAGGCGAGCGCCACCACCGCCCAGCCCATTATTATTCTTATAATTGGATATTTCTTCTAGTTTTGCACAAATTTGCATTTTTGTTTCTGAAATAGTATAGGTTGTAAAATCTATTAGTGCATTTTTATTTCAGAACATTTTTCTCCTTAAATTGTTTTGCAGAAATGACTATTTTTAGGGAAAATAGTTTTTTACAGCTACTAAATTTTGTTTGTTATTTTTGTATATGCATAACCGGGGTGGTGAAATCACTAATATTTTAAGGAAGACTTTTGTTCTATTTGATTTTTTCCTATACATTTAAGATATTACTTAAAAGTATTGGTAGAAATAATGTCATGAAAACAGTAAATATAAGGAACATTTAAAGTCAGAATAGAAATCATTTTTGAAGACAAAAATCAGAAATACTGCCAGTACCAAGTAAAGGAAGCAGAGGGCAGCATTTGCATTGTGCACGCTTTAGTATGCACGGAGACCGTATGCACGGAGACCGAGTCTGTTCTCAGCAGGGACAGTTTCTCTACTGGGCAGTTAGATGGGACAAAGATGGTCTAAAATATGAAATGCAGCGTGGGTGCCATGTTGTAAATTGTGCCAAGATTATGCAAATTGTAGCTGTTGATCAAAGTTTAATTGCTTCATTATTGTTATTTTAAAGGAAATACTGAATGTCAGAAAATCTGTAATGTTTTATTTTAGAAATGTAAATAATGTATACAGTCTTATATGTGGTGGAATGGGAGGTATTTAAATTCTAAGTTTTTCTTTTTTTTTAAAAAAGAAATGTTTATAAGGAAAAAGACCCCTAATAAATAGTTATGTTTGACCATGAATCCTGACTTTACATTACTGTCTATTTTTACTGTAGGTATTTCTACGCTGTCACATTTCAAAGGGAAATTAAGGTATATAAAGCATATTGAATGTTTCAAAATTTGTTAGGCAGTACTTTCTGTAATTCTCACAATACTGGAAGTTACCATCTATATACCTTACATTCTAGAAAACTAAAGTTAAGGAATTGTACATGTTATTGGGTCTAGGGCTTAAAGGCTCTTATATATGCTTGAATTTAAAACTGGTGTTTAGTATGTACTTTTGCTGTGAAAATAGCAAAATAATGAAATATTTGTGAACCTTTCTACTGAATTAAGAAAGTGCACTTTGTTTAGTTGTGGGTCTGCTTTTGTTTCATCTCTGGCAGGGGAAGTTTCTCATGCCGGCTGAATGAGATAGGGACCTATGGGTAGAGCAGAATGTCATGGTTTTATTCTTCCTTTAGCAGAACGGTATTTGGATTTCCTGTGGGTCCCTGGCCTAGCTAGTCCCAGGCCACCTTAGCAGTGTCAGGTGTGGGTTCCTTCTCAGGGAGTGGGTCTTAAATTCAGTCAGTCCAGACACACTTTTAAATTCCTGCGCTTTAAGTTTTAAACGGGTGTGGGTGGGGGGAGGGGGAGACGACGAGGACATTACCTGTTCCCTTTGGTACCTTTGGTCTTTTGGATGCTCCACCTGGTTCTCCTGTCTCCCCTTCTGCCGTTTCTTTTCTCTCATGGCCCAGTTCAGTCTGGTCATGTCCGCTCTGGACTCTCCCAGATATTCCTGCTTCAACCTATGCTGTCCCTTTTATCTAAATTTATCTAAATAAATTTTCTCCACCATACCTAGGGGTAGTCATGTCCTTCCTGTCACTCACGGCACTAAAGAGGGATTAGCACTGGGTCATTGGTTAACGAAAAACCTCTTAAGACAGTGCGGGACAGCTACACGCTTCCTGTAGAGGCACCCACTGAGGCTTCAATTTTCTACTTCCTACTTTTCTTTCCCGAGAGTTCAAACCTCCCAGCCTGCAGGGGAGAAGGCTCACGCTGTAAGGCCAGCTCCTGCGGCGGCCGACTGAGCTCACCGCGAAAGCCCCGCCCCCACCCCCGCGACTCCCCGTGCAAACCCCGCCCCTACCCTCCGACGAGCTCGCAGCGCAAGGCCCGCCCCTGCCCTCCGCGTCCCGGGGTGCCCGGCTCGCCGGGTGGTGCCACGCTCCCGGCGCCGCCGGCTGGGGAGGCAGAGGCGTGGAGGGTGGGAGTCGGGGCCGCCAGGGCGTGGCCGCTCCACGGGCCCGCCCAGCCGCCGCGCGCCAAAGTCAAAGTGCGGGTCCCGCCGGCGCGAGCTTGACGCTGCCTCCCGAGCTCCCAGCTCCTCCGCACTCCTGCAGGTCCCTTAGCCCGAGCCGTCGCGAGCGAGCAGGCATGACCACCCCGCCTAAGAGGTTCTGCCCTTCTCCCTCCGCCAGCTCCGAGGGGACACGCATCAAGAAGATCGCCATCGAGGGGAACATCGGTAAGGCGACCCCGCTCCGGTGCCGGTGGTCGGCGTTCACTCCGCAGCCGCGCGGTGGCTCCTCTGGCCCTGCGCCTTCCCGGGGCGTTGTGAGGCGCGCTCTGGGCCACTGCACCTTCTTTGTTGGGAACTTCCAAACGCGAGGGTCCGGGGCGCAGTTGGAGGGGGATGCTGCTTGTCTTGAGAGGTAACTTAGGTAAACGACACCCTTTTTTAGGTGTGCTTTTCCGGTAGGTTTCACTAACTTGCAGTTTTGCCGCAAAATTGAGAACATTTTCGTGACCTCCCCCTTCAGTTCCCTTTGTGCTTCTTTGTAGTAAGCTTTCTCCCTTCCCATCTCTGTACAAGCCCTGACTTGTTTCTTTTTACTCCATGCAAATTTTGTTTTTTTTTTTTCCGCAGTGTCCTAAGCAGAACCAGAGTGTCTGGTCTTGTACGGTTTACCAGAGTGCTTTTATGATTCGCTCATGCTTTGTTTCTATGATACTTTTTTTTTAATTTGGTTTTTTTTTTTTTTTTTTTTTTTTTTTTTTTTTTTTTTTTTTTTTTTTTTTTTTTTTTTTTTCTGAGTAATCCTGACTGTCCTGGGACTCACTATGTAGAGCCTTGAACTCTCAGAGATTTGCCTGCTTCTGCCTCCCAAGAACTGGAATTAAAAGAGTGCACCACCGCGCCTGGCCCACTGTAGTACTTAAAAAAAAAGGTGTTAAATAATATTCCACTAAATGGTATTATACCTCATGTATTCCTCCGTGGTCGACATTGTGGGTTGGTGTTGGTAGCAATTCCTAAGACTGTGGTAGGCATACGAGGAAAGGCTTTTTTTTTTTTTTTTTTTTTTTTGGTTTTTCGAGACAGGGTTTCTCTGTGGCATTGGAGCCTGTCCCGGAACTAGCTCTTGTAGACCAGGCTGGTCTCGAACTCACAGAGATCCGCCTGCCTCTGCCTCCCAAGTGCTGGGATTAAAGGCGTGTGCCACTACCGCCCGGCAGGAAAGGCGTTTTTACTGATTTTATGGTGTGGAATTTTTTACTCCCTTTCCCACGTTCAGGTAGACCCTGGATGGAGTATGGCTCAGAGACATTAGAATTTCTGCCCGAATTGGGATAAACTACACCGTGCATGCGATTTTGCAAGGTGAACACGAATCTCCCATTCCTTTACACTTCCGACCACAGGAAACCTAATGGTGTTTCCTGTTTTGATACGGCTGTCGTTTGGGGGCTGCAGGTTGAGTGCTGACTGTTGATGTGTGCCGCAGATGGTCTCATTCGGAGCACATTCAAAGCACCCACTCTTTAAGAAGGCAAGCAGGTGTGGATGCCTTCACGAGGGCAGAGCTGAAACACAAACCAGAGGCCTTGCTTTACTTGCCCCATCCTTAGACACAGGTCGAACTGGAAGAGATCCGTATTTCTTAAAAGTTCTTTGAGATGTCATGCTTACCAGCAAGACAAGACACAGCCTCTGAGTGGATAAAGATGCCCCTATGTAACAGCAGGAGGAAGTTTTCAATAAAGTCATCTTTGAAGTAGATTTCAGTGGACGACCCCTGGGATCTGAACCATAATGGATATCTATCTCCCTTCTCTCAAACCCAGGCAGCGTACACCTAGAGATCTCTCTGCCTCTATTCATCTTCAATCTTCTCAGCCCTGAAATCACTTGTGAACGGCTCACTCCGCAACTTGTTTACCGGCTTGCAGAGCTGCTTTTCTGCATACAGATGCAGTGGTGTTACCTGTGCCTGCAATTCCTCCCTGACCTCCTCCCTACTGATCTGGAAAGAGCGGCACGTTAATGGCCCGGCCTTTGCACACGGTTAGGAAAAGCTGCTTACAAGTATTGGGATTTCCCTTGAGCATCTAGGTCTTTGACCAACCAGAAGAAAAGATTCTGATTATTTGGCAAGTATTGGAGGGACTGCCATTTAGATGATTCACGCTAAGATAACCACTTGTTATCTTTACTGCAGGGAGGCGTCACCCCTTGCTTCTTGCCCCTGTAGCTTCGTACGGTTGTTTATATCCCTCTTAACTTATTTGTCAGGTCCAAACAGCCTGATGATGTAAAAATTGTGCAATCTGTGAAGACTACCTTGTAATTCTGTTCTTCCTAAAATTTGAAGATTGTTTGGTCATTTTTAGTTGTGTAGCCTGTTTTCTCTTGTTCTGTGTTGCTGAGTTACTCGCATAGATTAGGTTTATGGAGGCCCTATTGACTCATTTCATTGTGTTCAGAATGATTGCGTGGTGATGATTGCTTAGTGTTAGGGATTCGTTTGTTAACTATGACTGTTGTTTGTGTTTTGTTTGAGATGGTTTCACTGTACAGCCCTGACCTGCCTGGTTACCTGCTTTTGAGTGCACAGCATCCAAACCCTGTGCCATCACCTCTCTTCCCATGACTTGGAAAACTAGTAACTGGTGTTCTCGCCTGTTGTGGTCGCTCGCCTTCATAGACTGTTAGCTTATAAGCTTTGTCCAGCTCAGATCTTCCTCCCAGACATTAAGGAAGGAACTGGGTAGTGATTATTTGCGAACTGCAACTGACTGATTACTCAGCTTGAAGTAAAATTTCACATTTGCAACTTTAAAGTATAACTCCGTGAGCTCTTTGTGGTTGTAATTGATGTCAGAAGAAGGCTTGATATCTTAGCCTTAAGTACTTTTCGATTCTGGACTGGTTTGAGATACTTCAGTGTGTTTCTTGGCTACCCTGGATATCATGTTCTTTTTTTTTTTTTTTTTTTCCGGGGCCAATGAACGAAGACCATTTAAATTGTAACTCTAGATGCATTACTAACTATAAACTTATCCTTTCCGCACAGAATTTTGGTCACCCATGTTTCCCCCTCAACTAAATAGCCACCCAGTTTATCTTTGCCTTTATTTCTTCTCTTTATGGGATTTAATACGCTTTGATATGCTGTTCTTCACCTACCCTGTCACCTTATTGACCCCCCTTTCCTTGATCTGTGCATGAGTCTCTAAGGTCCTTCCTGATTCCCTTCTGGCCTTGTATAGTGTTGGAGTTTTGCCTGTACTTCTGCAAGTCAAAGGTAAGTTCTTGGAGCCCACCCTGAGCCCGTTTATAAGGAAGAGGACACTTGGCGAAGATACTGAAGCTATATATATTGTGTGTGTGTGTGTGTGTAAGGTATGTGTGTGTAAGGTATGTGTGTGTAAGGTATGTGTGTGTAAGGTATGTGTGTGTAAGGTATGTGTGTGTAAGGTATGTGTGTGTAAGGTAGAGGAAGGAAGAAAATATTACTGGTCAGTGATGCCTTATATACCCACATTTGGTGATAGAAAGGGTGTGGTGGGCATTATAAGAATTGCTACGCCCTCTGCGCCGCAAGGTCCAGACTCATTGATAACGAAAATGATGACTATAGTATGTTGATTACACATGAGCTATTTTTGTCTTATTCTTTCCTGGGTACCTTAGAAACTAGTGAATGATCAGGAAGAGTAAAGCTGTCTTTTTTGTTATTATTATCTAAGGGTTTGATAGAGGGCACGGAACCATAAAATCGAGGCAGACTTCTCCAGCTGTTACTCATAGGCAGTGCTTTGCAAGACTTAAAATAATTTCTATAGCCATAGGCTTATTAGGATCAGATGTAATAGCCGCCAGCTCTTAAGCATTGGATGCATCTTCCCATGGATCGTACGGTTATTTCTTAATTGGTTTCTTTATTATTGGTTTCTTTATTATTGGTAAATTATTTTGGTTGTATTGGAGTGTCTACCCTCCTTTTCCTCTTTTTAATTTTGTGGGGAGCATGGTCTTGCTCTCACGGTAGCCCAGTTTGAACTTGAACTCAGAGCAATCCTCCTACCTAAGCCTTCCAAGTGCTGGGGTTATAGGTGTGTGCTGTTATACCAGCTGTAGGTTGTTCTTTGAGATGTGTCTCATCATGGAGCCCAGGCTGGGCTAGAATTCAAACTCTCTTTAACTTAGCCTGCTGGATTGGGAGTTTGAAGTGCAGGCTACTCTTAGCGAGCTCTTCAGACTGAGAAAGCAGAGGTAGGAGAAAGTCATTTACTGGGCATCCTGGTAGTTTTAGTACTATCTTGTCTTCCTGGGTTGTGAGGAACTGAGGTCAGGGACTTGGTCAAGTTCACAACAACTGGCTGAGGGTCAAGCTTTACCACTCCAGAAAGTTCTCTTTCTAAGGGCTTGGCTGAGGAAAGAAAGCTAGCCCAGAAGGCAGATGGTTTTTTTCTTGTCATGATATCTTTAGTAAACTTAACCAGGGTTTCAAGTTTTCTGTTTCTTACCTTTGGTGAACTAAAAATAATAACAAATTTGCTCAGCACAATTGGCTAGGGACCGTCTTTAAGCTTTCATTTATAAAAAAGGTACAGAAAAAGGTCTTACTGTTTCTGCGTATGTACCGTTCACTCTTAATCTTGTAAACGCTGATGACCATTGGTTAGGTTTGCTTTTTCAAACGCCTTTTCTTAGTTTTGTCTGTTCTTTTTTGTGACAGCTGCTGGGAAGTCCACGTTCGTGAATATCCTGAAGCAAGTCTGTGAGGACTGGGAAGTGGTGCCTGAACCTGTTGCCAAGTGGTGCAACGTTCAGAATACGCAAGATGAGTTTGAGGTATTTAAGTGAATACAATAAAAATTCTTTAGGGACTGACGGTGGTACAGTTCCCAGCACCCATAGAGTAGCTCAGAATTGTCTGTAACTCCAGTTCCGGGGTTCTGATACCTTCTTCTGACCTCCGTGGGTACCAAGAACATATTCAGTGCACAGACATACATTCGGAGAAATCACCCGTTCACATTAAAAAAAAAAAAATTAAAAATCCTTTAGGTTAGGGAAGCAGTGTTTTGTTTCCCGCCCTCCCCCCACCTTTCCTGTAACCACCTTCAAGTCTAGCTGTGCATTTAAGATTTAGGTACTATTACATCACAGTTTAAGATTTATGAAAGTTCAAAAGCTTAAAGCAGCTGGTAGTGATGGTGCTCACCTTTAATCCCAGCACTCGGGAGGCAGAGGCAGGTGGGTCTGTGAGTTTGAGGCCAGCCTGGTCTTTAGAGCTAGTTCTAGGACAGCCAGAGCTGTTACACAGAGAAACCCTGTCTCAAAAAACAAAAAAGTTGAAGTAATTTAAAAATCTAATTACAAATAAATTTTTGAGTGATTTTTTTTTTTTATAATTTAAGTGAAAACATGTAAGAAAACCAAAACCTCCAGTAATTGGATTTTATTAATCTTTTCAGACCTTTGTCATTGGAAATCCATTTCTTTTTTTTTTTTTTAAAGATTTATTTATTATGTATACAATGGTCTGCCTGCAAGTGTCCCTGCAGACAGAAGTTGGCACCAGATCTTATTACCGATAATTGTGAGCCACCATATGGTTGCTGGGAATTGAACTCAGGACCTCTGGAAGAGCAGTCAATGCTTTTAACCACTGAGCCATCTCTCCAGCCCCTGGAAATCCATTTCTATCTTATTTCCCTGTCCTATGCAAAAAAGTCTAAGCAGGGAGAGAAGAATCAGAAATCTAGGATTAGCCGGTTCAGTTTCAGGAACTAGTTAAAGATAAAGTTAGATTGTAATCTTAAGTATAATCAGGAATTGCCCCCTTGTGATCATCACTGGTATTTTCGGAATTCTGTGACGCCCTTCCTACTCCTTTAGGATTACTGGGCTGTGGTTTCTTCCTTTAAAAACCCCTTCTCCTAGTTACTCGGAGTCGAACTCCTTTCTCCACAAGCTTTCATTCTGAACGGTTCAGTTTTCTAGCCCTTTTCAGTACAGCATTGCAAATGAGAAAATAGGGGGATAAAGACTTCAGTTTCCTTTTTTCCTAGAGGCTGTGTGTGGTAATGGTTCCTAAGCATTTTCATTTCTGGAGAAACGAAATTGAAAGTAGAGAAGTTGGACGGGTCTGCCAGAAGCTTGTTCAGTCTGAAAACACTTGACAAAAAGGCGGGGAGAGCTATTGGTATGGGGGTTTCTGCTGGGAATTATTGGGCATATGGAAGGCAATGAGTAGCAGGAAGCTACATACAGCCTTTGTGGGTTGTCTTAACTGCGGGGACTGTTGCTGTCATGGAACACCACGACCAGGAGCAACTTTGAGAGGAGGAGTTTATTGGCTTAGACTTCCACATCACAGTTCATCACCTAAGAAAGTCAGGGTGGGAACCTGGAGGAGGGGTGCTGCTTAAGGGCTCCCTCCACCCAGGACCAGCAGCCCAGGGTGGCCCCACCCACAGTGGACTTGATCCTCACCCATCAATCACTAATTAAGACAACACCCTGCTGGCTTGCCTATAACCAGATTTAATGGGGGCCTTATCTAAATTGAGGTTCCCTCCTTGCAGATGACTGTAACTTCTGTCAAGTTGACACAAAACTAGCCCACACAGGGATATTTGTGAATTTTCTTCTCTCTCTCTCTCTCTCTGTTTCTCTCTCTCTCTCATCTTTTAGATATAAGGTTTTGATAACTAAACATATTTCTCACACTTTTTTAAAAATATTTATTTATTTATTATGTATACAATATTCTGTCTGTCTGTATGCCTGAAGGCCAGAAGAGCGCACCAGACCTCATTATAGATGGTTGTGAGCCACCATGTGGTTGCTGGGAATTGAACTCAGGACCTTTGGAAGAGCAAGCAATGCTCTTAACCGCTGAACCATCTCTCCAGCCCTATTTCTCACACTTTTATTTGCGAAGAATAGTTAATTTTAGGCTGGGGGCACAACTAAATCTATCCCAATCCTTTGAATATCAAGTACTAAACCTTAAAGGGACTTATCCACATATGGAATTCATTTTCTTAAGTTTTGTGTGTTAGAAGCTATGGTCTTCTGTGCTTTAAGTAGGGTTCAGAAAATATGGGGAACAGTATTTTATGAAACATGAAGCATTAAGTAGGTGGATGGCTTCTCTGTACTTTTGTATATTGTCTCTACTCATCCTGTCCTCCACAAATTTTAGACTCCAAAAAATGGGGTTCAGAGCTAGGATATAGTACAACAGTGGGTTGCTTACCTAGCGTGCCCAAGGCCCTGGGTTTCAGCCTTAGCACCACACAAAGCAACGCAAGTGAAATGACTTTAATTCTTCATCCAGCCCTTCTCCAACTCACTCTTGATCTGTTCTTTGTAGTTAGAATATGAATCACCCAGTCTCTGAAACTCTGCTGTCATAGAATCCTGTCATCACCGAGGAGTGGACTGTGTGGAGACCTAACCACCAGTCCTCCTTTGGATCTTGTTTTGCTTCCTGGAGGTTGTGGAGTTGGAAGAACTGGGCATTAGAGCCTTCCTCTCTTGCATCTGTATGCTTAACTTACTTGGCTGTAGCTGTGGGTTTAGTGGGTTTTTTATACCTGCCATCTAGTGGCTGAAGTGTTACTGTGCTACCAACCGTCTACCTCCAGTCTGTCAGAATAAGACATAGTCAAGTACAGAGATTACATGGTGTTCTTTTTCATTCCCTAAATTCTGGCGAAATGATTTTGAGAACCAACAGATGATTGTTATTAGTCTCTGTTTTGCAGGCTCACTTAAAACAGCAGTTTACTCTCTTTGCTGATATGCATGATGTAGTCTCAAAGCTTTTATTTAGTTGCTTCCTTCTTTTTCCTCCCTGAGACAGGGTTTCTCTGTGTATCCCTGACTGTCCTAGAACTCTCTGTAGACCAGGTTGGCCTCGAACTCATAGAGATGTGATACTCTCTTGTGGTAGACACCAGCAGTGAAATCACAGTGGCTCAAAACAATTAGAGGTTTCCTGTTGTGTACTGTCTTTTTAAGCTTTGATGCATTTTGCTCTTCCATAATTTCAGTTCGGGACTGATTTCTAAGGACAGAATCCCATTGTAAGTGGAAGAGCACCGTTAAGTTTGATCTGTTAGGCAATCGGGGACCGTTGGAAGCTGATTAACTGGGGGTATATGTGTCTCACCTGAGAGACACGTGTGTAACTTAGCTGTAGCTGATTTTTTTTTAGAGATTTGTTTACTTTTTTAAGAGTATGTGTGTTTCACCTGCGTTTTTATATGCATGTGTGCGTGGTGCCTGCAGAGATCAGAAGAGGGCGTCAGATTTCTTGAAACGGGAGTTACAGTAGCTACCACGTGGGTGCTGGGAACTGAACCGGAGTCCTGTGCAAGAGGAGTAAATGCCCTTAGCCAATGACTTGTTGCCCCAGCCCCCATGTAGATGATTTTTTAAAAATTTTGTTTGTTTCTATCTGTGCTTGTGTGTGGGTATACGTGGAAATCAGAGGACAGACTTTTGTAGTTGCTGTTCTTCTACCTTTGTGTGGGTTCCAGGGATCAACCTGTTGTCATCGGGCTTGAGTGGCCAGCACTTCCTCTGACCTTGCCAGGCCCAAAGCTGATTATTCTGAGAAGGCAATAGGAGTACAATATTCTCTATCTTTTCTATTTTAAAAAAGAATGTATAAATCAAATATTTTTATTTAGCTTTTAAGTATTGGCATTTTTTTCTGTAGGTCGTTAGTCACTTGTGAGAAAGAGTTATTTTAGATATCAGGTAAGAAAAGAGTGAGGAGAAGGAATTTAATGTTTTGATTTTGCTAATAATTATTTATGAAAATTTTTTTAAAGATTTATTTTGTGTGGCCTTTTGCCTGTATATATCTCTGTATTGTGGTGCTGTGCCCATGAGGCCAGAAGAGGGTATCAGATCTTCCGGAATCGCAATTACGGTTTTTCCACCTCTACATGGATGCTGGAGCCAAATCTTTGTCCTCTCCAAGAGCAGAGGTGCTCTTCATCATAGAGCCTGCTCTCCGGGACCCTTCCCCCCATTTTCTCTTTTTGAACCTCTTAAAAAGTCAAAATAGCCAGGGACATGGTGGCTCGTCTCTTTAATCCTAACATTTGTGAGGCAGAGGCAGGAGGTGACTTGCAAGGACAGCTTGATCTGTATCCTGAGTTTAGGGCAGTCAGAGCTACATAGTGAGGCCCTGTCTCAGAAAACAAGACAAAACAAAGAAGTTAAAGTCACCCTGTTGGCAGCCTTATTTCTCTGTTTGTTCACCTCTTTTGCCAATTTAGGAACTGACAACATCTCAGAAAAGTGGTGGGAATGTTCTTCAGATGATGTACGAGAAGCCTGAACGGTGGTCCTTCACCTTCCAGTCCTATGCCTGCCTCAGCCGGATCCGAGCTCAGCTTGCCGCCCTCAATGGCAAGCTCAAAGATGCAGAGAAACCCGTGTTATTTTTTGAGCGATCTGTGTATAGTGACAGGTATGCAAATGGCTTATATTTGGCTCTTTGGAGTTTATACCTAGACACTTCCTTTTTTTCTCATTTCCTGGTAGTCAAATTGGAGGCTGAGCTGGAGGTTTTAGATAGAAGACGACCTTGAAAAACAGCAGCGTTAGCGTTGATTGAGGTGCTAATGGTGTTATGACAGAGCCCCCTTTCCCCCCAACCCCTTAGAATTCTCATCTGTTCTGAGTATATCTGGGTTTATATCCTAGACTCTTGCCTAGAAAAAGGAGATCAAAATTAAAAATTTCTAAAGGCGTTTTAGAATTACTCTGCCTTTTGACCTCCTTAATTATCAGAATAGAGGCCCTTAAAGTTTTTGGTCTCTGGATCCCTTTTTTTTTTAACTGTAAAGTAGTCTAAAAAGTTTTGTTATTTGATACCCATATTAGAAATTAAGATTAAGAATCAGTATACAATCAATATACAAAATATAAAATGAAAGAATCAATAGTAAACATACTCTTTATTAATATAGAAAACTTCTGATTTAGAACAAAAATATAGTGAAAGGAGTAGTATTGCTTTACATTTTTTTTGTAGCTCTTTAATAGTCTGAATTAATAAAACTGGGTTTTTATCCATGCTTGTATATTTATATTTGTGTATATGTATTTTGGTTGAGGTATAGTAGTGTGTGAAGTAAGATGGCGACTCATAGACCTGGAAGGAGCTTGGGGACCTCCAGGGATCATTATTCAGCATTTTGAGAGCTACTGGGAAAGAGCCCATTTCCAGTACTTAGAAAGACATTTTGTGTAGGTTTTCCACAGGACTTAGGGGTGTGTTTTGCACCCATTTCCTCTGTCATCATTGGTATCTATGTGTTTGAAGGATGTGCATGCTGACGGAGATTCTCTTTCAGGTATATTTTCACATCTAATTTGTATGAATCTGACTGCATGAACGAAACAGAGTGGACGATATATCAGGACTGGCATGATTGGATGAATAGCCAGTTTGGGCAAAGTCTGGAGCTGGATGGAATCATTTATCTTCGAGCTACTCCAGAGGTGAGACCAATAAACATTTGCTTGTGCCACTGAAATTCTGAAGTAACAGAAATCACAAGACGGATGTAGAAGTGACGACTTCCAAGCTGGGGAGATGTCTCAGTGGTTAAGAGAGCTGTGTGTATATGTATTTCCTGAGATCCGAAGTTTAATTCCCAGCCTCCACAGGATGGCTCACAATCATCTCCAGTTCCAGGGACTCTGATGCCCTCTTCTGGCTCCTAAGGGCATTACACATGTGAGGTGGCCAGACATACATACAGCCAGCACTCAGAGACATAAAGTTAAAAATAAATAAATAAAATCAACTCTCTCGCTCCTAACCTGGAAACTCAGAGCAGTATAGATTTTCTCAGCAAACTAGAAGTCCAGACGCGGCAAATCAAGATTAGTTTTCTCTGTTCTTCACCAATCCTTTTGTTTATCTAAATCTTAATTCCTAACTCAGCTTCTTGTCCCATCAGAGCTAGAATAAGAGACTTGTCAAAGCAACTTCTAAAATATAAACGTGATTAAGTGGGACTTAGGAGAGCTGTTTTAGCTATTGTTGCATTTCTAGGGCCGGTAGAAGGTCTGGGGACATAGTGGAAACTTCACAAATGCTTGCTTTCTGAATACTACAGCCATTGGAGGGCCACTCTAAGAAACATTTTATGGTTACTTGTGAATTGGTACAAAGAAATAGTGGCACGCTTCAAAGAGATTTAGACATCTTGTTGTTTTCGACGAAGAGAACTCCCCAAGAAATACACCTTTTATTAGGTAAATTCATTTTCTATTTCTGTATTATATTACATGAGTCCAGAAAGGTCCAGTCAGGTAGACTGACTGGCCAGTGGGAATTTCATAGGTAAGTATTCGGTTTCCTTTTCCCCTTCCTTCTTCCAAATTCTCCCATGTCCTCACTTCCAAAACCATGACCTTTTAAGTTTTTAATTATTATTGTTACATGTGTATGTGTATATACATTTATAATATGCTTTTATAACTTTATAAAATTTTATAAAATGTATAACTTGCTCCCATGAGTGTGTGTTTGGGGCTGGCTGCTTGGGATTGGATAGCCTACCGTGTCCCAGCCCCTTATTTTTGAGACGAGGTCTCTCAACCTGAAGTGGCTGGCCAGCGACCAGGGGATGTGCTGCTTCTGCCTCTCCAAGATTTTGTGTGTGCCGGGATCTGGCACAGGTCCGTGTGCTGGTGCGGTCAGCGCTTACTGACGGCTGTATTCCCAAGCCCTCGTTTATGACCGGTTTTTATGTTCTGAGACAAGCTCTTTATGTCATCCTGCCTGTCCTGGAACTCACTATGTAGACCAGGCTGGCCTCTGCCTCCTGGGTGTGGGGACTAAAGGGCATATGTGACCACACTGGGCTCATTTGTATCTTTTAATTGAAAATGATTGGAAAAAGGATTTTTTTTTAGCAGACTGTGTCACAGTTCACGGGCTGCTGTAGTCTGGTGAATGTTACTTGTTCCTTTTTTTCTTCTGCAGCGCTGGGGATTGAACTCGGGATACTGAGCATTGTAGACAGGTGCTTCACCACAGAGCACAGTGTGGTGGTTTTATATCTGGGTGTTGATGAGCTCCCACAAATTGTGTGGAATTTCCTTTATATATATATCCTGTTAGAGAAAAATGATTTAGAGTCACACAGTCAAATGTGACTATTTAAGCTTATGATTATTAAATATATATATAAATGTATATATATATATATATATATATATATACACACACACACACACACACATTTATATGTAAAGTTTGAAAATTCGTTTCTTTGGTCACCACATTAGCCATGCTTCAAGTGCTGAAAAGCCTTGGTGGCTGTGGCCACCTTGCTCATACAGATAGAAGGCAGGTAGAAAGGACCCCGTGTTCTTTTAGGTTCTGGTGGTTCAGAGCGTCCATCCAGGGACGCACCGCTCTTACAGGGGTGGAGTCCGGCCAAACACATTTGCTTAATGGCCAATTAAGATGGATAGATTGACACACTCTGATTGTTTTCTTAAAAAAAAAAAATGTAGGTAGATATTTAATGGTCTTCAGCCCCCTCCCTCCTTTTATAATACTAATTAGTGTGTTTCATATGTGTATACTGATTTATTTTTCAAAGTTCAGCCTAATTGAAAACTATCTTCTGACTAAAATAACACGTAAAGGGAAAAATGAGCTATACCGACTTTACAGAAGAAATACAGATACAGGGTTTTGGCTAACGTGAAGACAGCAGAAAGGAAATTTTCACAGTAGTAGACACAAATCATTGCTCAAAATTTTCTTTTGCTTACTTTTAGAAATGCTTAAATAGAATACATTTACGGGGAAGAAACGAAGAACAAGGCATCCTTCTTGAATACTTAGAGAAACTTCACTATAAACACGAGAGCTGGCTCCTTCATCGAACTCTGAAGTAAGGCCTTCTTATGTTTGCTGTTCACTGTGCTTCCCTTTGTCGGAGTTTAGTCTAGGGGATGGGCGAGGTGAAGAACTGTTTTTTCAAGACTGGGTATTTTCTGTGTAGCCCTGGCTGTCCTGAACTCACTCTGTAGACCAGGCTGGCCTCGAACTCAGAGATCTGCCTGCCTCTGCCTCTGGGTGCTGGGATTAAACGTGTGTGCTACCACTGCCCAACTAAATCTTTATTTTTACTCATGTATTCATAGTTAAGTCACTTGTTTGAAGATTTTTGTAACTAGTATCTTCTATTGGTATTTTTACTTTAAGTGATAAAATAAGCCTCTGTCTGTGTATGTTACTAAGATAAACTCAGGAATAATTTTAAGGCAGCATAGTCTGTCTGATGTTGTATCTGTTTTAACTTTTTACTTCCAGTTATACATTATTAGCCTAAATTCAAAAATATTAAATGTGAAATTTCAGAGAGAATTCATGGATTTAAAGTTGCTTGCTAAACTGGCAGTGTCTTGCTGTAATCCTGTCTCCTGGGAGACTGCGGCTGTGGAGAGACTGCGGCTGTACAGTTGCCTGAGGCCATACTGGACGACACTGCCGTCCATCCCCAGTAGGGTTGAAACACTCTGCTGGCCGGCTCCGTCCGGTTCCACTCAGAAGTGCCCAGGATAGGAGCTGTCTCTCTGTCCAGCTTGTCTAAGCACGCACAGGATGTGCTCGATAGTCATTTAGTAACTGTTCTGTTCTGAGATTGTCACATACGATAGTGCTTATAACCAAGTATCCCTTCTCTTACTCAGTAATGCTTCTGAAATACTAGAGTCCTGAGGGATATTGGCAACCTTAAACCAGAGAGAAGCTGTGATGTGTTTTAAATGGAAAGGGGAACACTCTCAGTTCAGGGAAAGGAAAAGGCAGTTTTAAGGTAGAAATAGTGTTAGAGTTATATGTATATGTTATGTGTAAGAAAAAACAGTGCATATAGCGTAGATGTTACCGTGATCTCAGTCTTACAGGGAATCCTGGAATGCATCCCACATGGCCGGGGGAAGCTACTGGGATGTAGTTTTAAGCTGTGTCTTCAGCCAGGACTTGAGGCATCGACTTTGTCCGAGTCAGCTCTTGGGCAGTGTGTAACTGCATAGCGCCTGAGGCTCTGAATGGCTTTCCTGAGTTTAGTTTTCCGCAGTGCTGGGAATGGAGCCCTCAGTGCCTTGGCCACGCTAGGCAAGCACTCGACAACTGCTCTACACCAGTAGCTAGAATATAAGACCTTTCTCGTGATTTTGGTTCTTGAGGAATGTTATACATATATGCCTGGTTTTACATATTCTGTAGCTGAGATCATTGTACACATGGTAGCAAATCTACTGTAAAGAGGAGACTGCCAGCCGCTTCCCTGCAGGGTAACTTTAGTCCAGCATGAGTGACAATATTTGCACTTTTGAATATGAGTTAGTTGTTAATATTATTTTCCTGGCTTTAGTGCTTTTCTGATGTTGTTTGTCTTTCTTTTTAAACAGAACCGACTTTGATTATCTTCAAGAGGTGCCTATCCTCACACTGGATGTCAATGAAGACTTTAAAGACAAGCATGAAAGCCTGGTTGAGAAGGTCTGTTTAGAAAAAACCTTGTGTTTGTTTTGTCTAAGACAGCTATATTTGTGAAAACAGCTGCCTACAGGAAAGCTTCTATAAAAGTACATTAAGAGGGGCTCGGGGTCTAGCCGGGGGGGTGGTGGCGCATGCCTTTTCACCCCAGCACTCAGAAGGCAGAGGCAGGTGGATCTCTGTGAGTTCGAGGCCAGCCTGGTCTACAAAGCAGATGCCTGAACAGCTAGGACTGTTATGGGACAGGCTCCAAAGCTGCAGAGAAACCCTCTCTTGAAAAAGAGGGCAGGGGTCTGTCTTTGAAGCACTGTGTTTTTTCTCATCCTTTTCTCCTGCTTTGTCCCATTTTTCCGTTGCACATCAGCAATATATAAACTACTTAAAATTAGTTTATCTTTTTCAGGGAATCCAGTATGGAGGGCATTTAAAGTCGTAGGATATACTCTCATTCATTTTTAGCTGATGTTTGGAGATTAAGCAATGTTAGTTTATCTATTTGTTGGAGACCATGTCAAGGATGAGTTGGCCTTATTCTAATCCTTGAGTCATTATTTTAACAGAGGTTAATTTAACCTCCAGAAAATTGAGAGTTGATCATTGTCTAAATGAGTAATGTAATTTATACATATAAGGGAGAGACTTACTGAAGAATATTAAGGTAATAATAGAATTGTATAATAAATCCTTATCTACCATTAACTTAGTCATCTCATGTCTAGGAAAAAAACATTTTGTTTTTTTTTGTTTAGTTTTGAAAGAAATTTGGGGTCTATTTCTCTTTGTTTTTTTCTCATGAAATAGCTGGCTGTTTCCTAAAATAAAATATTGACTATATCTCAAAGGGGAAAACCTCAACATTTGAAAAATATTGCTGTGTATGGTTGGTAACCTTTTCATTTAAGTAATACATATGTAGAAAATTCAAGTTAGTTACTATTTATGATATTAAAATATAAGGTAGAATTAAAATATGACACTATTAAAATTAGCAGCAGTATAATAAGTACAAATTTAACTAAATCTGTAAAACCACTTTAATTTTATTATTTAAAAGCCCTTTTTTTAAAGATTTATGTATTTTTATGTATTTGGGTATTTTGCCTGTATATGTATCTGCACACCAGAAGGGGGCATTGGATCCCAGTGAGCCACTGTGTGGGGGCTAAGAATTGAACCCAGGACCTCTGGAAGGCAGCCCGGGCTCTTAACCACTGAGCCAATTTCTAGTCCCTATTATTTTAAACTTCAATTTATTTTTTAATGTTGTGTCCGTAAGTATGTAAGTGCACCACATGTGTGCAGTGTACCACATGTGTGCAGTGCTCCAGGAGGCCAGGAGAGTCATATCCCCTAGAAATGGCTTTACAGGTGGTAGTGGGCTGTCCTGTGGGTGCTGGGAGTCAAACCTGGGTCCTCTGCAAGAGCAGCAACTTCTCGTAAACAACAGTCATCTCTCCAGTGCCACATTTCTTAGCTTTAAGTAAACACTTCCTTTCTTAGACCTGGAAAATGTCACATTTTTTTTAAATTAATAATCCTGGGATTTGGGGGAGGGTACTTTTCAAAGGCAGCAATCTTCATTTATTTATTTATTTTAAGATTTATATATTATGTATACAGTGTTCTGTCCACATGTATGCCTGCAGGCCAGAAGACAGCACCAGATCTCATTACAGATGGTTCTGAGCCATCACGTGGTTGCTGGGAATAGAACTCAGGACCTCTGGAAGAACAAGCAGTGCTCTTAACCGCTGAGCCATCTCTCCAGCCTTAACAACCTTTATCTTTTAAGGAGAATTGTATAGTCTAGAGTGGAGAATTACAGTCTTGCATTATAGTCTCATCTGTCGGCTAGGTTTCTTCAGAACTTATGTAGCGTTGCCCGTACACTGACATTCTAGAAATGTATGCCTTGGCTCTTCAAAGGAGTAGGATCCCCAGCACCTCGTGCTGTCTGGCAACTGGTTGTAACTCCAGTTTCTGGGAATCTGATGCCATCTTCTCTTTCTAGGCACCAGGCATGCACATGGTACCTAGACATGCATGCAGGCAAAATGTTCACACATAAAAAATAAAAATAAATTCTATCCTTAATATTACAGATTTGTAATTACAGAATTGCAAAGGTGTTTAATCTCTTTTAAATATCAGTGTTAAGACTGTACGTATCATTGATCTACATTATTTAAAAATACAGAGACCATAGCCCAGAGGTGGTGGCACACGTCTTTAATGCCAGCACTTGGGAAGTAGAGGCAGGTGGATCTCTGTGAGTTCAAGAGCAGTCTGGACTACAGAACTAGTTTTAGGACAGCCAGGGCTATATAGATAGTTTTATTTATATATATATAAATTATATATATAGTTATATTGTATATATATATATAAGAGAGAGTGTGCATAAAATTAGAGGTCTTTTAAATTGTATCAATCTTTTTTAGTTATGTAAGTTTTAAATGTAAATTAATTAATGATTTTAGACTGTTTACCCTACTATTGAAATACTCAGTATTTGTTTCAAAAATAAGCGCTGTGGTATTGTGATGGTTATTTATATAATTGGTGTGTTCGACTTTTCTGTAGATGAAGATAAATGTTAGATATCAAATTAATTGAAGGAATTATATTAATTTGTTTTTCCTTCCTCAGGTGAAAGAGTTTTTGAGTACTTTGTGATTGAACGGAAGACTGCAGGCAACAGAATTGTCTCCAGAAGCTTCCGTCTGCGTGTCCTCGTAGCTTGATTTCATACGAAGGTCTTCATAGGAGTCACGTTTTTAAACCAGTTTCGTTTTAAGGAGAACAACCTTTTCTTTGTATATATATTTTATTTAATATTCAGAATCCCCTGTAAAACGTTATGTCCCCCCTTTACTCCCTTTCTTCCTCCACTTCCTTCCTCAGTTTTGAGTCCGAGGTGTTCTCTCACACCAGGAAGTCTGGAGGTAGATGTTCTCAGAACCAGTGAAGTGACTGAGTCACTGTTAGGAAAGGCCCCGCCTCCTTTCTTCCCGGTTGTTATCCTGAGCAGGTAGACATGTTTTCATTGTTCTCTCACTTCTAGTTTTACATCTAGAGGGCGTACATACTTGTAAGTCAGCATAGCTATTACCCGCTGAACGGCGTAGTTTGGGGAATCCCTAGAACAGGGATTTGTTTGAAGTGTGTGTTTTGTTTTTCATCTTGTTCCCTTTGGTGGTGCTGGACATTAAACCCAGGGTCTCATTCATGCTAGGGAACCTTTCTACAGTGAACTGTCTCAGCCCTGTAGTGTTTTTATCAACTACCTCTCCTTCCGCTCCACTTAAAGTTGACAATAAGACCGTGTGATCATCACCTCGTTGATGTTTATTCATGAGTCTGTGGTGCATTTGTAGAGAAAGAGGTTGAATTCTGTTCCCAGTGTGGTAATGGTGTAATTACTTTATAAATCATTTAATTTTTGCGTGTTTCTTCATCCGTGATGAGTACTTTTTTCTCTTATTTTTTTTTTGTGAACATAAATTTTGGAAGAAATCTTTTTATATTTAAAAGGTAGCTAAGACATTTATTACATGGAGTATAAATCTTAATGAAATTAGTTACTGCTTTTCTTGGATTACTATAGTTTAAATGCTTGTTTAAATTATGTTTTGCTTTTGTTTTTTTGTTTGTTTGTTTTTTGAGGCAAAGTCTCTTCACAGCTTGAACTCCACCCACCTCTGTCTCTGCAAGCCTTGTCCTCTGGCTCCCCCCCCCCCCCCCCCCCNGATGCTGGAATTAAAGACGCGCAACACCACACAACACCACACCTGGCTCTGATTTTCTTGAAATCACTTGAGATACAAGTATAGTTTTTCCTGTTTCTTTCCGTCTTTATGTAAAATGGTGATAGAACATAATGACAAGTTTTGCATTGGCCCTGTATTGATAATTAGTCTCTCTACCTTTATACATGGTAAGACACAGAGGTAGACAGTGGAGCGTTCCAGCTATCCAGTCTGCTCCTGCCAGGCCAACTAAGATCAAAGTCACACACTTCTGCTGGGAGACTGTTGTGATCACAACTTCGCTTCATAGTTTGCTTTGTAGTTTTTCTAAAATCTCTTATACTTACAGAGAAATAGTTGATAAAAACAATTTTGCTTTATATATAGTGTATCATAAAGAAATAGTTGATAAAACAATTTTGCTTTATATATAGTGTATCATGGAAATGTTAGTTTTTTGGTGAACTAGGAAATAACTTTAACAAATTCCCAGAGGCTTTAAGTTCCTGTTAACAGTGCATGTATCTCTAAACTGCTTTGATGTTTAGCTGGGAACATCCTGTATATAATTAAAGAAGTATTTTTATTGTTTTTTTTCCCAGTGTAGTCTTTTAAGTTAAGTTCTGCGTTATTTTTACCAGGTAATTAGCCTTTCTACTTCACATTAGGAAAAACGTGTAATTTCTTGAAATGAAGAATTGCATTTATTTTGAAGCTATAATTTTCCTTTGTAAAAATGTTACCTTTTATTTTTGGTTTCTTATTCAAAGATGATAATTTAGTGGGTTAACTGGTACAGTAGCACTGATCTTTGAAAAGGGGATTCAACTTTAAATCTGTAATAACAAAAAATAAATTGTCTTGTGATATATCTGACCTTTTTCTTGTTTGATATAAATCAATTTGGCACCTTAAATGTTTGTCAATAAATACATTTAAATTTTTTGAACTATAGTGAGAGAGTTTAAATTTTCTGAAGCAGAAATCATCTGGTTTTCTTCTAGGAATTTCATGGCTTTGTGTTTCCCATCTAGATCTGTGCTCCATTTCCAGTGTTTGAAGGTGTTAGGTGTGTCTGGGTTTGTGTGTGCGCATGTATGCCTGCTTCAGCACCATCTTTGCTCCTCTTTCTAAAGTGATCAGCTGTGGGCATTTTCATAATCGCCAGCTGCTGTGGGAGGGTCCGGGCCACTGTGGGTGGTACCATCCCTGGGTAGGAACCGACTGAGCCAGAGTGCCAGCAAGCCCAGAAGCAGCATAGCATATTTCCTGCCTCAATGATGGACTGCAACCTGGAAATGTGAGTCAGATAAAACCATTCCTCAAGTTGCTTTTGGTCATGGTGTTTAGTGCAGCAACAGAAGACAAAGTAGACAAAGTAAACAAAGTTATCATGATAAAGAAGAGAAGGGAGACAATCCGAATTTGATCGGCCTCTAGATAATATTTATCGAAGAAAGTTAGTCTAGGAAATTACAAATAGGACAGTAGAATCTACCATAAACCCAACCATATCCGCGCATATCACCGTTACATGTTCTCATGTTTACATGTAGTATACATTTGTGTGTATTTGTTATCTTTTAGCAGTCTTGTTTAGATTCAGAAACCAAAATCCTAATTTCTATATTGGAAAGGTAATTAAGGTTTTTTTTTTATATTGAAATTTAGTTATCAACTATATTGAAGTTAATATATGTTGTTAAATGAAAGATGCCTGTGCCTAGCTTAAAGTCTAGTTAGAATCTGAATGTGTTAGTATTTCCCTGTTGGTTTATAATTTCAGATTAAAAAAAAAACACTCTTTACTTGGCAATGACAATAAAAGCAAACATGTCTTGATAAAAGCAGAGCATGGCCTTGGGAGACTCCTCAGTTGGTGAAGTGCCTGCCTTGCACGAGGACCTGAATTCTGATCCACAGTTGGCACTGTGTCCTTAGCCCCAGTGCTTAGGGTCGGAGGAGACAATGGTTCTCCAGGCTTGCTGGCCAACCAGGGCAGCCAGTTAGTGAACTCAGATTCAACAGGAGCTTCAACCCTATCTCAAAAAAAAAAAAGACCTAATTGTAAAATAAATTTAAAAATGTTAATTAAATAAAATGAAAAGAAAAAAAGAGGGGAAACTGTGGTCAGTATGTAAAATAAATGAAAAAAAGTTAATTAAATAAAATGATAAAGAAAGGTACCTTATGTCAACTTCTGGCCATGCACATATACACACAAACTGCACACACATACACACACACAAAGAGTATTCCCTTTAAATAATATAATGATTGAAGAAATATTATAATAAGAAGATAACCCCGAGCTCACAAATGCAGATAACACTGTAGTAGGGAACCATTGCCCCCTAACTTTATGTCCCTGTATCTACGAAGAAACATTGTTCTGTTTTACCAACTTAAGATTATTTTATAGATTCAGTTTCATGCACTACTGTTTTCTTATTTATTCGTTCATTATTTATTGATTTTGAGAAGGGCTGTCATCTCTGTTGCCTTCTAGATGCCCAGGTTGGCATCTAACTTATTTACCCTGTCCTAGGGATGCAGGCATAAACCACCACGCGTGGCTCTGGAACTTACTTTCCTTCCTCAGAGTCACCTTCACTGGGTTGCTTATGGTGGCCTTGAGCTCCCGGGCTGAAGTGACCTCCTAGTTTGAGCCCACATACCTGAGTAGTTGGGACAACAGGTGTGTGCCATGCCTAACCTTGTAGACTTTATCCATTTGCAGAGATCTCCAGTCCAAGAAAAATTTTAGTAGCATTTCCTCCACATGATACGTCTGTACATGTTTGCATGTGTCTGTGCTAGAACGGTAGCATATAGTTTTTGATGTGTTCTTGGCTTAGCTTGAGTCATTCATGAATTTGACCTTTCATTTTTTTTATTTAGCCTAAAGTTTATTTTCTATCTTTTTCTTACATTTTTTCACTTCTGAATTATGGATATTTAGGGAAACTCTTACCCTCATTCCAGTGGCCCCACCCCCTCCATGCTGGATATCTACTGCAGAGCCTTGTACATGCTTGGCAAGTTCTGGTCCACCATAGAAGGATATCCCAACTCTTAACGTTTTTGATACAGGCTCTCACTATGTACGGCCTCAATTTTGCATGTGGTGGTCTGAATGAGAACGACCCCTATAGGCTCATATATTTGAACGCTTGGTCCCTCGCTGGTGGAATTGTTTTGGGGAAGATTAGAAGGTGTGTCACTGCAGGGGTGGGCTTTGAGTTTTTCCCTATCAGTCTCTTTCTTTCTTTGCTCCCAATTTAAGTATAAAATGTAATCTATCTAGCCAGGCAATGGTAGCGCATGCCCTTAATCCCAGCACTCAGGAGGCAGAGACAGGTGGATCTCTGAGTTTGAGACGAGCCTGGTCTACAAGAGCTAGTTCCAGGACAACCAGGGATGTTACACAGAGAAACCCTGTCTCAAAAACCAAAACAACCAAAAGAAAAAAAACAAAAACAAAAGATGTAAGCTTTTAGCCCCTTGGCTGTCTGCCTACTGCCATGCGCCCTGTCATATTGGTCATGGACTCACTCTCTGGAACTGTAAACAAACCCCCAGTTCAGTGCTTTCTTTTATAATTTGCCTTAGTCATGGTGTCTTCACAGCAATAGAACAGTGACTGAGACAGTGCCTCAGCCTTCTGAGTGCTGCTGGGGGGGGGGGGCGGTGCACAACGCCTGTCTGCGCTCTATGCGCTGGAGGTTGAAACACACAAACACAGAGAGAGAGAGACACGGACCTCTAGTCACTGGTAAGAAGCCCTTTATTCAGTAGCACCATGGAGGCTCATATACCCAACAGTCAGGTGGGCCAACAGGTGAAAACCTTATCCTCTGATCCTCAAGGCCAAGGCAACACGCGCTCGTGAAGCAGAGCTGGTAAACAACTTTGACACAGCTTTTAGTAGCTCAAATCAAAAGGAAAGTAAAGATCTCTAGCAGGGAAGTGCAGCTGGAGGCCAGGACTCCAAATGGTCCCAACGGGAGTGGGGGGAGTTTGGGAGGTTGGGGGGGTATAGGCTTGTGCTCTCACGCCACCTTCATTATTTCTTACACCTGCCTAACATGACAAGCAGGTAACACTGTAGCAATGCCCAGATAACTGGTAAACAAATTAACTTGCCCTCTCTTCCTTCCCTCAAATCCAGGGATCAAAACTGGACTCCAGGGAAATCACAATTCATTGCTAACTAAGGGCCTTCAGTTACTAAGACTTTTAAAATAGTAAATCTTAAATACCATGTTATTTTGCCTCTTTAGGGTGGTGTGTGTGTGTGTGTGTGTGTGTGTGTGTGTGTGTGTGTGTGTGTGTGTGTGTGTGTGTGTCTGTAGCAAATGTAGAATCTGAAGACAAATTCCCACACTTGTCTATGCCTTGGGCAAGCTTTGGCTTCTGTGAGCTTAGGCTTTCCTTAGTTTGCAAACTGTGGCCTTAGAACCTTCCCAAGATACAGGCTTGTTTTAAAGCAGCAATACATAAAAGCTGAAAGGCCTTTCCTTATTGTGATGCACACAAGCGATAATAGTCATTACTCAGGAAACCCCAATGAAGAGAAATAAAATGTAAAGACAGCTTGTGATTCCCAACTCGTGCTTGGTTCTCCCTTCAGAACAGATGGGCCTGGGAGATAACGCAGTCATGAACACCGCGGAAGCTTAGCCTGACAGACCGAGTTCAATGTCGGAATTTGTGTAAAAAGCCAAATATGCAATCCTGGTATTCCTACAGTGAGGATGGAGGCAGGCAGAAGAATTGCCTGGAAGCCTGTGGACCAGTTATCCTGGAGCATGGATGTGACCCTAGTTAGATCCCCAGAACCCACATAAAGGCAGGAGGAGGGATCGAACTCCTAAAATTATCCTCTGACCTCCATATGCTTCTCTCTCCCTCTCTCTCTGACAATATTTGATTAAATAAATGTAGAAGTAATAACTGCCCTGACTTTTGCATTTTCCTTACTATAATTTTTCCCAACCGACCACTTCATACAGAAAAATATAAATATCTGTGTGTTGTATTAATTCTGAACAAGACCTGTGTGTGCCTCTTAAGAAGAAAGAGAAGTGTGGCTGGGGAGGGGAAGTGAGGGATGGTATGTTTGTTGGCCGGGACCTGCTGTTTTTAGATTGGCAAGTTGTCCCTGTTTGGCTGCCTTTGCCCATCTCATTTGGCAACTCCTGAGCCTGCATCCTTCAGAAGGTGTAAGGAGCTTGCAAGGTGGGAAGGATTTCTTTGGCTTTTCCAGGCATCGTTGCTGAGAAAGCATCACTCCAGACTTTTGGAAGGACACGGACTGTAAGTAAAACCATGGGCGTTTGAATTAGTGCAGTGGACACGCGCAGCTTGAAAGACCTGCCGTGTTTCTACCTTTCTGCCTTAATAGGGAGTGACGAATCTATGAACCTTCTGTCTTGATTTTATCTGTTATCAAGAGAAATTAATTTAGAGGCAGATGCAGATTCCTTACATCTACAGATCCAAACATCCGTGCACTTCTGTGGTCATTATGATCAAATAACAGAAAGGAAGGGAAACAGCATGGATGCCATGGGAAGAATGCCTGGAGAAGCCAAGCTCAGGATTAATGTACTAACATGAATCCAAAGCTAAAGAAATGGAAGGTAAACAGAGAAATCTAATATCCCATCGACTTGGGTAAAGGATGCTATTACACCACTGATTAATTTTATTTGGAATTTATAAAAAGTGCTTTGAAACATTCCTGTTACAAGCTAAAAATCTCATTGTCAGCTTTATGCACTGTCAGCCGTGCCGTTTGCCAGTGCTGTCTTATTTCACCATTTCCTATACTAATTTTTCATTAGTGACCAATGGTCATGTTCCCATAGCTGGAGAATTTTATTACATAAGTTAATAAATGTTCAATGCTTAGTGTTTTCATTATGGTTGACAATCTCTGGCATTTTAATAGGCACATAAGTTCATTCATTTAAAATCAGCCCTGTCTTAAGCTGTGCAGTCATTTTAAAGAATTGTGTATTTAAGAAGAAAGTGACGTTGGAAAGCTTTCTCCAGACTGGTGATTTCCTTCTTCCTCCTTGAGGGCTCAAGAAAGGCTCACTATGGAGCTTAGTCGTAAGTGTAGTAAAACCGTTAGGTTCCAGCCATTATTGCTTTATTTAAATTTGTTGTCTGGAATTCACTAATATATAAAGGAATAGGAACTTAGAGTGACGTCAAAGCAAAGGTACATTTTCAGGTGTAACTCACTTGTGAAGAGAGTGCAAGGCAGTGCTTATGAAGGGCTTTATTATTTGAAGCACTTTTTATCTATTTTGTCATTTAGTCCTTAAATATTTCTCCGCTAATAAAAATATACCATCCGTTTTGCCTGCATCCATACCTGGTACGTAATAACATATACTAGTAGATCTTCAAATATTGGTTTGAGAGGAAATGAATGTATTGATGCATTGTTTATACTAAGGACCGATCTTAACACGAAGATGATAGTCTCAAGCCGTAGCAGCATTTTCCTATTTGTTTTTATCACCATCTTTCCTAGTTTTACCTTCAATTACATTTGTTAACTGATCATTCAAGCAACATTTGAGGACACGCTGTTACTTGTTTAGGGGGCTGTGAGGTCATGGGAAGCGTGGAGCGTGTTTATCGTGTGCATCCCTCACCCTGTCCTTCGCTATCCTCAGGGGACCACTCGATGAGAATAAGGGTACATACTGTGAATCATTGCACTACGTGACCAGGGAAGTGGGCGTGAGACTGGCGACTGACGGGTGCATTTACAGTTGGTAAAGGTGGCGTTTTGACTGGGGAAGGTGTTTCTCCAGTTGCTGTTGTCAGTTGGAAGGCTGTGAGCCGTGACACTTAGGGCCGAGGAAGAAACCAGAAAGCTCTATAGGAGTGATGCTGTATACCCAGAACAAGGGTATGCCTTGGTGGATATTTTCAGATAATCTTTGACAAATATAATCTTCCCCAATTTGGGGCCTTTGAAAAAAAAAAATCCTGACCTCCTGTATGTATTTCATTTGCCGACTCCTGTTCTCACTCAGCTTTCAGCTGTCAGTTTCTCCAAGAAGCTTCTGTGGGACCAGCCTAAGGCTGAATGAGATGTCTCCCTTCCGAGTTACTACAGCACCAAATAATTTCCTTCATGCCATACTTTATTTGATTGCCATTGTTTTTGCTTTATGTGCTTGTGTGTGTTGCCTACTAGATGAAAACTCCATGATGACAGGAGGGGTATGTGATTCGTTCGCCATTTTACTCTAAGTTGGTGCTCGGTAGTGTTTGTTAAATACCCGGATGAAAAGTGAATAGTGAGAAAGTCAAAAACTCTGATATTAATTGCCATCTCCTGTGTGTCTGCTAAGGGACTAGGCCTTCATGGATGTTAATATTTAATCCTTGTGACAATCTGGATGGGGCAATCGAGGTTCAAAGGACTTAACTTGGTAAAAGCTATACCGCTTTCATTTGTGTGAACCAGGATCTCGGAATGGATAGCCTCTGTCTTTCCACTGAAACGCTGCCCCTCTGTAGAAGTAGCTACAGGCTGAAAAACATCTTTATTCTTTACCATAGACTTCTAAGCTGGGCATTGTTTTATATTTATATCCAACTGTGAACTGTGAATATATATCCCTTGAATTATATCCAATAAGTGAAAAGTATTGTTTTTGGATTAGATATCCTACATGCAAGGACTTCGCTGTGCCACAATTGTACCGCTCTCTCATTGTAGAGGACTCTCGCTTTACAACGGTGAGATGAAAAAAGTTTAAAAATAACCAAGCGTCTTTAATTACTCCAAATAGACATATTTCAGCATGGCTGGTGGAATAGTTTCTATGTTTTCCTTGTCATTTTTTCCTCCAAGAAAGTTTATAACAAACTCAGGAATAACAGCTATTAATAGTACCAAGTTCTCTTTTCCCCTCTGGTGTCTGATTATTGCGTAGTTTCCTAGCCTTCTGAACTCACTCAGTGGTAACTTGGCTTTCCTGCGGCCCTCGGAGTGCAGCTGGCAGGAGGAGCTTGGTGGATTTTCCCCAGCGGTGGTTGACTGCAGCGGCCGGCCTCCGTTCCTTTGCTCTTTACCCTCCCACTTCAGTTCAGGTCTGTGGAGAGGTGGGGGATCTGGCTTGTGATGCCGACGAGGAATGTCTGTTTTTGACTGAGATGAGCAGAGCCTAGAGATAAGGGAAGACGTTTTCTGTGACTCCTTAAAAACAGGAGTTCCTCGCGTATGCAGAGAAGAGAGCCTATTTGGTGTGAATAGGAGCGTAAATGTATTTTCTGAGCAGTGATAGCTGCATTAATACCTAAAGACCCCTGGTGTGTAGGACAATACAAACTCACACAAGGAAAAGAACGTCTTTTTCTCATTTCAAAAATGTGTTCAAAGTGGATTTTAGTTTCCTAAAACCACAATTAACCAAAGTTTTATTTTAATTTCTTAACATAATTTTAGACTTAAGTGATTTGATAATAAATTGCTCTAAGGCAAATATGATCCTAATATACATTTCGGCCACCGGGGATTCTGTTCTGTCTTGTGTTCTGTAAATGTTTGATGAAACCACAGCTCATTATTGCCTCTTCTTTGATCTTCCCACCAGTTAGAAATATTTGTGTTTCTGCTTTCCTTGTGACTTTGCATTTGTGTTGTCTGGCATTGGAATCTGGTGAGTTTGTGGGGGAGAGAGAGGAATGTGGATAATGTAGGCCCACGTAGGTTGTGGTTGAATGAAAGGAAATCCTAGCCTAGCTTTTTAGGAGTCGAGGTCTAATTTATAGAAAGATTGTAAATTTCAGCCAAGATTGGTGGTGCATGCACGTAATCACCGCACGTGGAGACAGAGGCACAGGGGCCCAGACTTTCATGGCATTTTGGGTCACATAGTGAGACCCTGTTTCAAACAAACAAGACTATGAGTCTAAAACAGATTTTACACACACACAAACGCACACACATGCACGCACGCACGTGTGCTCACCATCACTCAGCAAAATTATTTCAGTGTAATAAAGGTGCACATCTTCCAGGAACCGCACATAACCAAGAAGAGCCATCCTGCAGGTTTTTTTTTTTTTTTTTTTTTTTTTTTTTTTTTGTCACTAACTTGGTTTTGTCAAGACTTCTAAGACTTTTTTTTAACCTTTAAAAATTACATTTGCTTACTTATTTGGAGCTGGGTGGGGCACACACGGAGCTCAGCATGTGTGTGGACGTCAAACAACAACTTGTGAGATTGAGTTCTCCTCTTCTGCCTCATGGGTCCTGGGGACCAAGCTCAGGGCAGTCCATCAAGCTGCTGGGCCGTCTCCTGAGCCATCCTTTTGTATTAACAACTGCAAGATTTAGTTACACAAAATAACACATTGCTCATTTCTATCCACCCCATTGCCCCAACCCCTGTTCACTCATGCCTTTCTTGCCCAAGGCTGACTATTGCGACTTATACATTTTGTTCTGAAAGTGACATACAACATTTCTGCATGTTATTTGGCAAAGTTGCATTGTCCATCCCCAAAGCAAAGGAAAGGAAAACATCACTACTGTGAGCCACACAGAGGAAGAGTAGCATTTAAGCAGATTAACACGGAGGTGGGGGATACTGACTTGCAAGTTTGATTTCTAGCAATATAACGAGTTACGTAAAATTTAGTTACACAAAATAACACATTGCTTATTTCTGCTGGCCCCAACCCCCACTCACTCATTCACAGATATTTGTGTTGCCCTTTGTACTAAAAAGCAACCAAAGTTCTGACTAGAGTGCAAAACAATTACTAAATGTTTTTCATAAATAGAAAACACTCAAGTCAGAGTGAGTGAAGAGGTACCATAGTGATGACGCTGCCGAGAACCGCCTTTGAGCGTTGGTGCAGGATGGAGTAAGAGGCTGAGGGAAAGGTTCTGAGAAGGGTGCAGAAATCCATATCAAAAATTCTGTCCACGTTTATGAACAACTTTCCTTTGTTGCCTCAGTTGCTCAGTAAGTTTCAGATGTTCTGTAAATAGGCAAATCATGGAAAAATTCAACTAAGAAAATCAACAGGTAGGGATGGGTAAGAGCAAACCACATTGCATGCAGTTGCGAAACCCTCAAAGAATGAATAAAAATTTAAACATAACTGGTTTGTTTTTGAAATTTGGTAGAATGAAATAACTAGAACCTAGATTTTAACGTTCCTATCTAACAATTTAAAAACCATATTTCCCTTATTTCCATAATAAAAGCATTTCAACCACATTTATTAATTTCAAGGTTTTAACATGCTATTTTCTATACTATTGAATAGACACTGCATGCATATATCATAAAATAAAAAATTCATAAATGGACATAATATAACATACAACTTTCTCTTTCTAATTACTGGGCATTATTGCCTTTCCAGAAGCAGTTGCTGCGCCAGTAGTGGTGTTTCCAGAAGTGCATGAGTGTGTACCTTCCCACACAGTTACTTACAAACTATAACCAAGGACAGTATTCCAAGCTTACCTTCTCTTCATGTAACTATTACTCTGGGAGATCATTCTAATACTTGTAGGTTTGTCTTGCCCTTGGGAGAGTGTATGTATGTTCTTCCATATTATAAATGTATCCCACTTGTTCTATTTTGTTATTTCAAATACTTCTGAATAAATGCACACACACTCATGGATCTTCTCACCTGTGTCTATTATATTTCCTATAAGACGATTTCCTAGATGCAGAGCTTCAGAGTCAACAATACAGCTACTTAAAAGTAACATGAGGGCCGGCTTGTTGGGGTTTATGTCCTGCCCAGCTCCCACAGCCAGTAAGCCCCCAAAGAAAATTACACAGAGAGTCTACATTAGGTTATAAACTGATCGGCCCATTAGCTCAGGCTTCTTATTAGCTCTTAAACTTATATTAACCCATTATTCTTATCTATGTTAGCCATATGGCTCAGTACCTTTTTCAGCAGGGCAGGTCACATCCTGCTTCTTCTGTGGTCTGAGCAGGACTGGGGAAGAATGGGCTTCCTCCTTCCCAGCATTCTCCTGTTCTCATTGCCCCACCTTTACTTCCTATCTGGTTGTCCCACCTATACTTCCTGCCTGGCCAATCAGTGTTTATTTAAAACATGATTGACAGAACTTAAAATCATCATACTCATGCTGAGTTGCTTGCAACAGAGCTCCTGCCAGAATCTCCAATATTCCCTTTCTTCCTGATGAAAAATGTCCTTCCTTTTTTGTTGTTGTTGTTTTTTTTTTAAAGATTTATTTATCTATTATGTATACAGCATTCTCAGTACTCTGCCTGCAGGCCAGAAGAGGGCACAGATCTCATTACAGATGGTTGCGAGCCACCATGTGGTCGCTGGGAATTGAACTCAGGACCCCCGGAAGAGCAGGCGGCACTCCCAACCACTGAGCCATCTCTCCAGCCCCTGTTTTTTGTTTTTCAAGACAGGATTTCTCTGTGTAACAGTCCTGGCTGTCCTGAAACTTGTTTGGTAGAGCAGGTTGGCCTTGAACTCACAGAGATCCACCTGCCTCTGCCTCCCATGTGCTGGGATTAGAGGTGTGCACCAACACCTGGAAAAAACCATCTTTCAATTTGGCTTGCTAATATACTTGGATTTATGTTTTTTAAACAGTTTTAGTGTTTTATATACTTCATAAGGTTTGCCTTACTGTGTTTATGAATTTTTCTTTTGTTTCAGGTACTTTATGCTTTTGTTTTTAATGTTTAAAAGCTTTTCTGCACTGAAATTTGTGTTGGCCTGAAGGATAAGACACACAAACTTCTCATAGATGGATATCCTAATTCCCAAACCATTTCTTCAAAAACATACTTTTCCCACTGTTGTGCAATGCCATATTTAATAATAGCTGAAATTCCTTCTTCCATCTATTTCTTTAGCGAATTTTAGCATCATGCATGAGCAAGTACCACATGTGCTTGTGGAAGTCAGTGGACAGCATGCAGGCTTCCATTCTTCTACCATGTGTGTTCCGGGGAATTGAATGCAAGCCATCAGGCTTGGCAGCCAGTGCCTTTTCCTACTGTGCTACCACGCTTGCCTCTTTGCTATCACACCTAATATCATCTATTTACTAATTGTATTGCTTACAGGTTTCTTCAGAAATTAAAGAGATTAAAAAGCTATAAAATAAGTGTCTCTCTCCCTTTGTGTGTGTGTGTGTACATGTGTGTTTTATGTGTACCTATTTATAGCTGCCCTGCATGAGCCCAAAGGATAATGTGCAGTGTCTTGTTCTGTCCCTCTCTGCCCTCTTTTGAGATAATGTGTCTCACTGAACCAGGAGCTGCCAATTTTTGGTGAGGCTGGTGCCAGCAATGCCCAGAGAAACCCGTGTCTATTGGTTAAGGTTACAAGCTTCATGCCTGATATTTTTGCTGGCGGTGGTGCTAGGGTTCTTTATGCTTGCCCAGCAAGCATCTTCACTTCAGAGCTATCTCTCCAGCTCTAACGTTGTCTTTAAATACCCACATGGGGGCCTGTAGAGATGGGTAGCCATTAAGAGTGCTTCCTGCTTTTTTGGAGGACAGGAGTGGGTCCCAAGGAGGCCACCCACACTCCATGTATGCATAAATCAAACTGTAATAATTTTTAAGTTCCCCACAAGGAAGATATTATTAGAAAGGAAATGAAGTTGCAATACTTCCTGAAGAATATTTTATATATTTGAGTGTTTTGAGTATTTGTTCTAATGAGACGGTTTATTTCCTCTGTTCCTGTGTAGAATTATGCCCTTCTCTTTCCTGGCTCTCCATAACAGTTATCTGCATGTCGCAACTTGCCTACTTAGCTGGCCTGGCTTTATAGTGCATACACACCTCACTACTGGAAGGGAAGCACATAGAGCAGGGATTTTACTCTTTAGGGTCCTACTGCATCATTAGCATCCAGAATTAATTACACCTTATACATAAAACATACCAATATCAGCACCACACATTAAAAAAAGAACAAAACAAAAACCTCAATACTTTATGGGTAGGATTTTCCCAAGATGATTCAAGGAAGGTGCCCCTAGTAGATTTAAATAGGGAGCAAGAGAGAATCACACACACACACACACACACACACACACACACACACAGAGAAAGAGAGAGAGAGAGAGAGAGAGAGAGAGAGAGAGAGAGAGAGAGAAAGAATCACCTGAAGTACTTGGTGGAGGCTAAAAGATTATAATTTAATATTAAAATTTTCTGTTACCAGTTATTTGTCTTGCTATAGTGAAGGATCTTATCTGAAAGTCTGCTCATCTCAGTGTGCAGGACAGGACCCTCAGGAAGCAATGACTTCATAGAGCCGAGGATGCTGAGACTTAAGGCATGTGCTGGGAGAGTTCCCACGCTTTCCCGACTAGTCTCTGTCTTGAAAAACAAAGTATGTTTCATTTGTTTGTAGAAATGACCACAAAAGTATTTCACTAGAAAGAAAATTCCCTAGAAAATGAGCTCTGTGGAAGAACCTTCATATTGTTCCAAACACTGACTCTTTATATGTAATTTACTATTAAAATGAACCATTGTGAAGATACTAACCCCATTTCCAAAGGTTTTAGGCTCAGGATGTAGCAGCTATTATTAGAAGATGAGAGAAAAGAAGGGGGGCTAGTGTCAGGACAGGTTCCAAAGCTATACAGAGAAACCCTGTCTCAAAAACCACCCCCAATATTATTTTTCCATCCATTATATTTAGATCATGGTTTCCCTCCCTCGTTTCCTCCCAGATCTTCTCACCTCCTGACTCATGCAGCTTTATGCTTTCTCTCCTTTTTCTCTTTAAAAACAAACTATACCACCCCCCATAAAAAACCCAGGCCAATAGAAAAAGCAAAGAAGAATAAAAACAGACAAAAACCCCAAACAAACAGAAAAACAAAACAAAACAAAAAAAACCCCAAATAACAACATAGAAAACACAAGAGAAACACATATATACTCAGAGGCATGCACACACACACACACACACACACTCACACACTCCCCATAATAATACAAAATCAGAAGCTATAATAGGTAAGGGAAAAATGAATAAGGTAAAAAATTTCACAAGCAAAGCATTATGAGACAAAACATCTCCAAAAATGCCCTTGAGTTAGTTTTTTTTGTTGGCCATCCATAGCTGGATATGGAGCCTGCTCTTAAGTGTGGTTTGTGTACCTAATAAGTCTCCATTGGAGAAAATTTTTCCTTCGCAAGCAGTTGTCGGTTGAAGGCAGCCTCTTGGTTAAGGATGGGGGCTCATTTCCACTTCCCTTCTCAGTGTGGGACCTCATCTAGCTCTGTGCTTGCCCTGTGTGTGCTACCACAGTCTCTGTGAGTTCACATGTCCCTCAGTACTGTTGTGTCTGGAACACACTGTTTCCTTGGTGTCTTCCATCCCCACTGGCTCTCACAATCTTAACCTACCTTCTGCACAGTCCCCCGAGCTCTGAGAGGAAATCTTTGATGAAGCCATCCCATTCCCGGTTGAGTGTTCCCAGGTCTCTTGCTCCTTGCATATTGTCTGGCTGTGGGTCTCTGTCTATTCTCATCTCCTGCAGGAGGAAGCTTCTCTGATGCTGGCTGAGAAAGGCCCTAAGTCAGAAAGTCATCAGTAGTCATTTTATTGCTATACTCTTTAGCACAACAATAGGATTTAGATTTTCCCCAGGCCCACGGCCTAACTCACCTCACCTTCTTGGCCACCCAAGTAGTGGGTTCCATATCGTGGAGTGGCCTTAATTCTGATCAGATATTGGTTGGTTACTCTTACGACGTGTATGCCCTTATGGCACCAGTGTACCATGTAGGCAAGTCAGTCACCATTGCTTATTACCTTACATTCATCGTACACAGCAATGGGTTTCATAAAGATGTTTTCGTCACACTATGCCATGCACTTTTATTGTATTGATCCCATACTCTCTTCTTCCCTCTGCTGAGTACTGCCATGCTCCTTCATCCCCTCAGTTTCACTTCTGTTTACACAAATGATTTTATGCACCCACATAAAATCTACAAATGAAAGAAAACACCCAATATTCATCTAAGTCTGATTTGTTTTGCTTAATATGGCCATCTTGAGTTGCATCAATTTTCCTGCAAATGAAATTCTTTCGCTCTTTTTTATTGCTGAACAAAGTGTCACACTTTTTTACTCATTCATCTGTAGATGGACATCTAGGATGATTCTAGAACTCAGATATTGCGAACACTGCTATAGTAAACCTGGATGAGCAAGTGTCTCCTCTAGGACTTCCTGTTTCCCATTCGGATGTAGGAATAGAGTGAAGGGCCATGTTTGTTGAATTGTCCTTTAGTATTTCCCGTGGAAAGATACCCAAGAGTTTTATCATGACTGTCACTCCAAGAACATAGTCTCTGGCTTTGCCAAATGAAACTGTGATGAATTGCCACACTCCATCTCAATGGCACTACTATACTCACTATAACCAGGCCTGCACACTCAGGGTCAACACCAAAGCCTAGGTCTATGTACTTGACTCTTTTGGCTTTGATATGTTCATGTACTCCATGTTAGTCACATGCCATTTATCCTAGAACCTATGAACCTCAGGCCTACCCCGTGCCTACGGGCACCATGGGTTCCATATCAGGCCTATGCCAAAAAGCAGGCTCCATGAACTTCATATAAGATCCCATACATTTGGTAGGTTGACCCATGTGGTTAATGGCCACAGTCATGTGCTCCAGGCTATAGCTTATTCTGGCAGAACTAATTTATCCCATGGCCTGGCCCATCTGCTCAATGTGAGAGGCCCAGCAGTCAACCCCAGAGGTCATGTGCTTGACTGAGCCCATGCAGTCCAAGGCAATCGCCTGTACTTGATCTCAGAGCCTACTTGATCCATGCCATAGTCTAGGCTTGAATCTATCCATTTCACGCTAACGCCCCCCAATATGGTTATTGCCAGGGTCCATCCTTTAGATTCTTGGCTGTTCTTTCTTCCCCTCCATCCTCCCTGCTTTGCCTTAATCACTTTTTACTCTAATGCATTGCTTATTCCTCTTTTCAAGTCTCACCAAAGCTTGGAGACATTTCCATCTTTTTTTCTGGCAGTGACTCTCTAATCCTTCACCCACGACACACTCCATCTTATCCATTCCTTACTCATCTCAGATCCAAATAGCCCCCGCGTTGTCAACACCACTACTTCAAGGTCTCTCCATATCTCCCGTTTTTATTTATCCTAAACCCCTCGCTGCCGTTCTTGTTCCTATGTATTGCACTTTTCACGTCCGAGCCTTCGTGCTGGCGACTGGCATCCACAGGATGCTGCTTGCCCCACCCCAGCCCAAACCACAGGCCAGTGCAAAGGAGCCTTCAGGCAGTTACTGTGGGCTTTCAGAATGGGAAAACAAGATCATCTTCTCACAGGGTCTGCTCATCCTCTGTCATGTACATTGCTGTATAAACTGGCTATTAAACATATATACAGTGTGCATAGCATCAATGGCCTTTTCAAAAGTCACAATTCCTATTTGTATGAGTTTTCCATATTCCAGAACATCTTCTAGGACCACCACACCAACCATATTCAATACTTCTTTCAGTTTCTTCCAGCCAGCCTTATGATCGGGATTCACTTCAGATCCTAGTTGTCCAGTTTCTCCAGTCTTTTGCATTGCTTTCTTGGCACATCCGCCACCAGAGTTTTCTTTGACTCTCAGTGGTCTTCCGTCCTGACAACACACACTCACAGCTTCAACAACGTGGCCACCATTCTCTTTCATCTTAAATTCCAAAATATATGTCCCTTGGAAATTTTTTCAGCATCTACTAGAGAGGGCCATGTATGCTTTGAGGCTGAGTCTTTCTTTAACCAGTATTTAGAAAAGTCACTGCTGTTTTGCGTCATGAGATGTTTGTGATGAGGGTTCTAAATATTCTTTTTTAGTAAATAATTTATTTTTCTTTGATACATGGGTGTTTTACCTGTACGCTTGTCTTTGTATCACGTGCCTGATGTCCACGGAGGTCAGAAGAGGGCATCAGATTCCTTGAACTGGAGTTATAGATTGTTGTTAGCTGTGCTGTGGGTACTGGGAATCAAACCCACGTCCTCTGTATGGGTAGCACTCTTAATTGCTGAGCCGTCTCTCCAGCCTAGCACCTGAATGTTTTAATCAGCTTGCATGCAGCTGAAACCACCTGTCTCCTTTTCTTACCTTTTTCTCTTTCCTCTTCCCTTCAAGCCCAAGCCCGGGTACCACTCAGCATGCCCCGTGCCTTCTTTGCCTTCTTGGGGCTTCCTAACCACCATCTCTATCGCTCGTGTGAACAGTTTCAGCCTTATTTTCCGTGTCTGGGCTTTGTCTTCTGGAGCAATTTCCCACTGAGGTGTGGAATCGTGACATGGTGTTTATACTTTGATTATTCATGGGTGTTCCTATGGCAAGGCCGAGAGTCTCTGAGTCATCTCAGAGAGCCAGAAAACATTTGCTGTCCAGTAACCAAAATACCTGGGACCATTATTACTTGTGAGATGAAGAAAGGGCAGTTGAGGTCCTTCTGGGAGCTAGAGTCTCCTCATGCAAGCCTATCATCTTCCTCAGACACATGCACAGGACATGCTCAGCCGAGGAAGGAACACCAGTGTCTGGGGAAAAGAACGTGTCCTTTCTTGCTTTGAACATCAGGCTTGCTACTTCATTCAAAGTTTTGTAGTCAGGTTAACCTTCAAGTGTCTTTAAACCCTCAAATACCATGATAACAAGATTTTAATTACTAGAAGGAAGTGCTTCGATTTCTTTTCTGGCTCACTTTTCACGAAGGCCAGGATGCCAGCGAGTTATCAGTTGTCACTGACTGGAGACAGACTCCCCTGTGAGCAGCAAGTGTTTACTGGAAGCAGGAGGAAAGGAAATAGAAGGACTGTGGGGCTGTGCCATTCACAGTAGAAAAATACTATACGCTGCCAGCAGCCGTCTGCTCTGGAGGGACAAACGTATTGACCAGCCCTTTGGAGGGCAGTGACCTCTCCAGTGGGAGAGCCTTTTAATCCCTTCTGCCTCTGAGGGCTGGCCCGGCAGGATCCTGTTGCCAGGAATCCAAGATAGCTGTTACCTTGACAGCGGGACTGCAGCATGCGTGCGTCTTTCCTGGTCCCCATGTGATCCTTCACCGTGACGCTTCTATGTTTACACCTGTACATGACTCAGGACAGTGGAGACCGCCCATGGGTCCCCTATGCCCTTGTCAGGAGACGGTGCTGAGACAGCCGGGTCGGCTTGGGCTTGCCCTCTGCTGCTCCTCTCGAGGTCAGCTGATGGGAGCCCTTCAGCCAGAGAGGGCTCTCTCTCAGGGAAGACAGCATGATTCCTGAGATGGACAAGAAGCCTAGGTAAGCGAGGTGCACCTGTGTCTCCCACGAGCCCGTTCCCGGGTGCTCCTCCATGTGGGGGCTCTGTTGTAGGGTGAGGAGTTTCAGGTTCCTAGATGTCACAAATGTGGCTGGAGAATTATCAGCAACGCGTCACACAGATCACCGGGTGGTTTCCTGTGGCCTGCCATTCTCCTTTCTGTTATTTTGGAGATTGCTTGTGCTGACGGATTTATGTGCCCAGTGGGAGCAGTTGTAGATTTAAAGCCAACTCTGGGGTTAGTGAGGTCACTGCCCAGCTCCTCCTGGTCTCACCTGGATTTATAAGCTTAGTGGCTTCTGCTCTGGCAGTCTGTCACTCTCCTTATGTGGTTATTTTATCTGTAGGATAAATTTCTAGTTACGTCATAAAGTTTCTCTTACAACCACGCCGGGCGTATGACCCATTTATCATTGGTTATAATTGAAGACATGGCCATCACAGAGTATTTATAAGAGACCATGGATCATCTGTGGTTTCTGGTAACGCCCCCTTTGTTCCTCTCTTTAACTTTGAAGTTCTAGGTCTTTCATAAACACCATCATTCACAGCGGCAAACTGCCATGATCGGAGTACCTTGGCCTCTCCCATCCTGAGAGCACAGACGCATTGGTGTCTCCCTGGCTCTGGTCCCCACTCACCATGATGAGATCTCTCCGTCCTGTGTGTGGACATTCTCACACGCTGCCCCTGTGCCTCCATGCAGCGTATGCTGTAACTCACTCACCGCGTGTCTCTTCCAAACCCAGTGGCCACAGCTGCCAGCCCTGCAGCTGCAGATTTCAGAGAAGCCGCTGTCAGGCTGAGCCCCACTGTGGCTGCATGGGTGCTGGCTTTTCACACCGCCTCCTCAGCTGCCCTACCGCAGCCCTTGGCTCTGGCACCTCAACCAGCCAGGCTTCTGCAAAGTGGAAAAAGGCTGCCTCTTCCTTCTAGCTTATGATGATGGTGATGATGAAGGGTCTGAGGACAGGATTTGTTAACCTTAAAGCACAAGACGCAGCTGCTGCTTCCGAGACGAAGGCCATGGCTCCTAGCTGCAGCCCAAACTAATGGGCAGCTCTGATCTGGTTAGAATTCTGTTCTTCCACTTGCTTGAGTCCAGTAAACTCAGGTTTTGCTCCCACCAGCACTGTCTCTCATTTGGTATCCCTGCTAATACCTGGGCCGGTTTTGCGTTTGAAAACAACAGTGTTTCTTCCTTTCTGTGAGCGGTGGGAAGGCTTGGGCCCTATATGTTCCAGGTTGTGAGACAGCCATCAGTTCATACACCTAGAGCTCAAACATCCTGCTGGAATACCCAGACACGAACTTCACTGGCTCTAACCCTTAGATACTCCTGCCAAATTTACTATACTAGATTCCTTGCTCCCTTTGATAAATGTTTCGTTGTTGCTTTCTATCTGTAGCTTATTTGGGATTTCTCCAGTTAATCAGATATGTGAAACCGAATTGGGGTTAGAGTTTATTATTTTCTCAGGATGATCTGCAGTGCTAAGTAATTGCAGTCTATTCCAATAGATTAAATGGAGACCCGGGATGCAGGGGCGTGGGTCTTCTTATTCTCCTCGGGTGTTTTGGAATATTAAGATGTGCTACATTGGTTATGCTGTGGAACATTCGTTTTAATGATGCAAAGATGTGTTGCATTCTTTTACATTGCATTTGTTTAACTCTGTGAAGCTCTGTTACTTTGCCCATCTGAAACACCTGATGGTCTAATAAAGGGATGAATGGCCAATAGCAAGGCAGGAGAAACACCAGGCGGGCTGGCAGGCAGAGAGAATGGATAGAAGGAGAAATCTGGGGTGAAGAGAAGGAGCAAGATGGAATAAGGAGAGGAGGACATCAGGGGTCAGCCACCCAGCTACACAGCCAGCCACAGAGTAAGAAGTAAAGAAAGTATACAGAAATAAAGAAAGATAAAAAGCCCAGAGGCAAAAAGTAGACGGGCTAATTTAGGTTAAGAAAAGTTGGCTAGAAATAAGCCAAGCTTAAGAAAGAATAAGACTCCATGTGTGCTATATTTAGGATCAGGGTGGTGCCCGCCTCTCAAAGTATAAATAATAATAATAAAAACAACCAACAACACTTGGGTTTCTCTAGCTCTTAGCTCCTACTTAGCTAAGATGCTCAACTTGCTGCTAGCTGTCACAGCTCAAGCTTCAAACACTGTTTGCAAATGACTCCCCTCACCCATGAGGACATCTCATGACTTCAGCATCTCCTTTTCCCCGTTCTCATCATTACTTTGTTATCTCCCGTTCCCTAACTAGACTGCTGACAGCCGCCACCAAACTGCACCACCCTCACCATGTGCAGTGGTCAGTGGTGAGCATAGGGACTCTTCTGTCAGTCTCTCTCCATGAGAGAATATATATGAATGTATGAATATATATGTATGTATGATGTATGAATTAATGTATATATCATCTATCTATGTATCTCCATTAAAGATCAGAAAATTGAGTTGAAAGAAAACACTTTAAACTTTCCAGAAATGCTGGAGACTGATGCCTCATAAATGCCACCTATCCTGAACAGAAGGGAACTTTTTGCTGTGTTCCTTACTAATTTTATCTTTTAAGATTTATTGACTTTATTTTAGGTGTTTGAATGTTTTGTATGTGTCCCCAACACATGTGTGCGTGATGTCCTTGGAGGTCAGAAGGGGGTGTCAAATCTCCCAGAACTGTAGTTATGGGTGCTTATGAGCTACCATGTGGGTGCTGGAAACTGAACCCAGGTCTTCTGCAAGAGCAGCTACTGCACCATCTTTCCAGGCCATTCTTAATATATAATCAATACATTAGTGCATAGCCAATGTTCTTTGTTTACTTATTAAAGCCATAACTCTTTAATTGCCCCATAAATAGCAATCCATTCCTAATGCGGACTTTCCCAACCCATCAGTACTTTAATATGTTTTATATGAATGGCTATATCCATATCATTATGCACCACCATATTATGTATTTAAAACTTAAATGCATGGTATCATTTGCCATACAACATATTTCTACTTGATTTCTCCATTCATACTTAAGTTTTTCAACGCTCCTATGTTTAAACGTGATTCATCTGTAACTACTATAAAGACCGTGTTTGACAAGGAGCATGGCTGAATGGATAGAGCCCTTGCTGCTCAGCCATGAGAACCCGACCTTGGGCCCATGGAACTCGGGTAAAGTTAGATACAGTGGCAGCATCTGCACCCCCGGTGGCCTAGAACAAGATGGAGGTGGAGAGTCCCTAAAGCTCCCAGTGCACACATGCACTGTGGCAGGCTCTCACATACACCAGAGATTTAAAAGTGATTATGCCTCAGGAAACGTGCCCATTTCCAATGATAAGCCAAACAGACACTTTAAATTCCCCTTTCTCTAAACCTTTGCTGTACTACCTCTTAAAATTACATTATTAATTCCGAATTCTGATTACTCCATGATTCAGTTCTTTGGCTCTGATGTTGAAGGAAATGAATTGGTCCTTGAACTAAAAGGCACAGCAGCGTAGGGAGACAGAGGACCTTTATGGGCTCTGAAATAATGACTGAAGATAAGATTTTAAAAATGGCGTGTTAAAGATCTACTGTTTAGGGACAGCAAAGGGTATGGGGTTTAGGGGTAAGAACTTAAGGTCCACCTTCTTTTCTAGATACACACATTACTTTCTAAGACTTAAAAATCAACAAAAACCCTCTCTCAGTCTCTTGGGCAGGTGGTGGTGGGGGACATGATCAAAATATATTGTATGAATAATTGTAAATAAAAAACTCTCCCTGGGTCTCGTTCTTTCTAGCGTCTACGGAGTCATTTTGAGTGCTGAGTGAAGTAATTTTGTAAGGCTTATTCTGCGGTGCCAGGGCATATGGCAAACATCTTTGTTGTAACAAATAGTCATTAGTTTAGCAGAAGGCACACTCCTTGCTTTGGTAGCGGAGCTGGCTGCACATGGATCTACTTCTGTCTCAACTGACCTCCCACTCCTGTGTGTGTTCAAGAAGAAAAGGGGAAGGGATTGCTGGGAAATAGCTTATTCCTCTTTCACAGGCCAGATGGACTTTTTGATGTGCTGAGAATTCTGTATTAATTCAAGGCAATTCTATATTCTAGATTAATTAACATCATTAATAATGGGCTGTAAGGATTCTCCTGAAATACAGTTTATAAGAATAATTTGAATAATTCCACTGACATTCAATACAATTTAAATTAGTCTGTTCATAAGCTCGTTTGAATATACCTGTGGCTTTCATGAGGCCTTTTCAGTCTCTAAAGTATCCCCAAATTATATGGGCATGGTGGTACATGCCTTTAATGCCAGCACTCAGGAGGCAGAGGCAAGAGGATCTCTGGAAGTTTGAGGTCAGCCTGGTCTACATAGCAAGCCCTAGGCCAGTCAAGACTGCAGAAACCCTGTCTCAACAATATAAACAAACATAAAAAATGTCCGTAAATGAAAGACTTTTAACAAGTAGAAGCTTTATACACAGATGAAGGTGGCAGGGGGTCATCAGTCTGGGTGGGACGACTCTGTATCTTGAGGGAGTCAGTGGCTTCACTTTTATTATGGTAAAAACTGCTTCATACTTTTTTGATAGCATTATTTAGTCAGACAGACATAGATGCCACTGAAAGAGTCAAGCTTTCTTTCTTGCTAGGGATGAAGGTAGAATGTTGGGGCTTCGGTTATAGAATCTCCTCAGAGTGACTTTTCTCCCGCACTTGGAAAAACAGGGTTAGAAATGATTTATTTTGAATGATTCCTCTAAGACAAAATAGTTAGTGGGACAGTCATAGCCAGAGAGCCAGGAGGAAGTGGGACCAAGTGGGAATGCTGAAAACAAGGGAACTCACACAACAGACTGTTCTCATTGATGGAAGATTTTCAAAGCCTCCAAAATGCATTAATCCTGTGGATGAACTGAGGGGGCTGTGTTGGTGAAGGCCCAAATTCTCATGTAGCCAGCAACGAGGCCATGTCCCGCTCACAGTATTAGTCTCTGAATTCTCATTTCTTTCACAAAAACAGAAATCAAAAGACGTAGGCTTTGGGTAATACAGCATGTCCTCTCTCCTGACTTTGTGCTTGTTTCTACGTGTGCATGCGTTGTGCAGGCTTGCTTCTCCTAAACAAAACAATACCGGCGGTAAAACTAAACACCCTGCACTTTTTATTTTCCCTGCATTTGCACAATGGCTATCATGTCTTTGAGGCCCCTTAGTGGCCTGCCTGCATATGGAACCATCTAGTATGACCAAGGACATTTGCATTCAGGGGTGCAGGATACTGCAAGCAGGAGCTGAAGCTCTGGCTCAGATGTTCTGGATACAATTTTTAGTCAAAGACACATTTTAGGTACCAATTGTTCTTTTGTTGTTGTTGTTGTTTTTGTTTGTTTGTTTTTCGAGACAGGGTTTCTTTGTAGCTTTGGAGCCTGTCCTGGAACTAGCCCTTGTAAACCAGGCTGACTTTGAACTCATAGAGATCCGCCTGCCTCTACCTCCCTAGTGCTGGGATTAAAGGCATGCACCACCACTGCCCAGCCAGTACCAGTTATTCTTACATGGTTGATGGATTTTAGCAGATTTGCATTTTGCTATATTTCAGTAAAATTCTATATCTTTTTTTTACATTTTTATAGTAAAACTTGGATCTTGACAAATGTGGAAATGATTATTTATATTTATTATGCATTTAAAAATCTCAATAAAAAGTCAGTAGAGAGATTTAGAGACTTGTTTTAAGACAGGCTCTTTTGTAGGCCAGAGGGACCTCTAACTCAGACAAGGTTGCTTTGAACTCCTGATCCTCCTATCTCTGCCTTCTAAACGCTAGGACTGCAACAATGTGCCACTTACCCAGCTCATTTACAGACTTCCACAAAGGGAGGTCTACAGGGACACATTCCCATGCAACTTTCCAGCAAGAAACTTAAATTCCGATTATACATGTGTATGTGTACACACATATATACACACATATATATATATACACACACACACACACACATATACACAGACACACCGTGCATGTGTGTGTAGAAGAGAGAGTAGAGAAGAGGAACAAGAAGAGATTATAGACCATGCATGATCGTACAAGCAGATGATGAAGAAGAAGACCTACAAAAAGGAGTTTGGGGATAAGGAAACATGGTGGGGGAAGCAATTTAAAATCCAGGTATAGTGTCTGGATGTATGAAAATGTCATGATTAACCCCATTACTTTGTATGCTAAACTAAAAATAATAACTAGAAATCCTTTGTTTGTTTCTTTAATTAATGGCAGGGTCTCACCATGTAATCCTGACTGTCCTGGAACTCACTATGCAGACCAGGCCAACCTCAAACTCACAGAGATCTGCCTGCCTCTGCTGGTGCTTCCATTAAAGATGTGGGCCATGGGATGGAGAGACGTCTCAGCAGTTAAGGGTGCTGAGTGCTCTTCCAGAGGACCCAGGTTCAATTCTCAGCACCCACACAGCAGTTCACAACTGTCTGTAACTTTAGTTCCAAGGGACCTGGCACTCATGGAAAAACACCAATGCATATAAAACTAAGTAAATAAAAAGAAAGATGTGGGCCATTATGCCCAGGTGAAATCCTTGATTTTTAAATCTTTTCTAGGTAATGGGAATTTGTACAATATACTGCAGCAGCAACAAAGGCAGAAGAAGTTAGACATAGAATCCTGAGCCTGGAACTTGGGAGTGGCAGGAAGTCCAGATTCTGGTCTATGTTTAGGTATCACGACTATCAGTGTATCACTCAAAGGTCTTTATGGTGTTTGAAATACATTGCCCAATTATTTTTCTTTTCACAGATATCCACAGTTGTTTTACCTCCTCTGGCTACAAACCTGAGCCCGGATGCTTGACCTATTGTAAGTAAGAAAGTCACACGTGATAGTCTTGCATTTAACCGCCCCCCCCCCCCTCTGTTTTTACTTAAGGGAGATTAAATCATTTGGAACAGAAGCGGTTTTTGTTCTAAAAACAAGTGCTTTACCCTGGTTCAAAACTGCTAAGCTGTGTCTGTCTATTGTTGTTGATTTCAATTCCCAGAGCTGTTTTGTGACAGTGGTGGGCACTCTGAAGTTTTCTGAAGGTGATTATGAACGAACCATATAGAGAGATGCATTTGCTGCTGTTGTGGTTTGATATAAAAATCTCCATCCCATTCATTAGAAGCAGACATCTAACTGGTCTTACAGGGCCTGTCACTTGTGTATCGTATTGAAATTTTTAGTTCAAATATGATTGTTTTTATCTGTAAATAGAAACAAACTGGAGAGAAGTAATGAGACGCCATTTGGGATTGTTGGCAGTTTTAAATGTTCAAGAACCAAAATCACACAAGTAAGGGAACAGCGAGCCCCATCCTGCTGACTGGATGATCTAACCAGCAGTTGGTGCTGGCACCAAATTATCAGCCAGACTGGGAAAAAAAACCCCACAGGGTAACTCTGTCCTCTGAGGGGAAAAGATCTAAAATGTAACTGCCATTATACATTTTAATGCACAGAGTTTCCTAGTAGTTTTTTGATGATAAGGAGGGGAACAAAGAATCATGTGGCGCGGTGGGAGTTTGTCCCTTTGCGTCTTGTGGAGTTGGAGGATCAAATCCCATGTTAACAGGATGTCTCAGCTGGCAGGCATCTATGCATGCTGGTTCGCATCTTGTTGTTGAGAGGCGAAGGCTGGGAAGAATGGATTGGAAAAGCACCCGAGTTGGAAGACCTTGTGTGGTGTGGGGTTAGCACGCATAGATCCCTCTCCAGGTGCTAAGCAGCATGTGCATCTCTGGCTCAAGTTTTTGATGATGCAGACAGGGCGTTCGCAGAGATCTGCATTCAGTTCTACAAGGCTGTGATACCTGAGGCTGCTTTTATGGTTTTATAGATGATGTTAATTTCCTAGCCTGATTCTAACCTTTGTGGGTCTCTGTTACTGGTGCGTGTAAGGATAGGTTCTTGGAGAAAGCACTAGAATGTTGCAGATTCCGGCATGCTTTTTTAACAGCGTTCTTTTGTTCTTGATGTATGTTATAACATATTTTACATGGTAAATTTAAGTCTTCTGCCACACTTTTAGCGGGTGACAAGAAGCTGTGTGTTCTGTGCTAAAGTCTGGGTCCGGTTGGTTTAAGAGTCCCTGTCTTCCCAAGCCAGGAAAGGGTTTTTCTTTTCTCACTGTCTTCAATGAAGTTCCTCAGAGCCAGACTCTACATTAATTAGCTTTGTTCTGTTGACCTTTGTTTTGTAGATAGCCATACGTGTTCAACAGACAGGCTCAAAGTGATTATTGCTGAACTTCAGGAATTAGACATTTTTTTGCCCCTTTTTTGTTGTCTAGTAAGACAACAGTTGCTACTTTTACTCACTGTATGAGCACAATCATTTCATGAACTACGAACGTCTGTTGAGAAGAGCTTCCCAAGCCTTTATGGCGAACTTTTCGAATTTGGAAAACTTGATCCTCTTCCATACGGGGGTGCAAAGCCATTTGGTACTTACTCTGACAAGATGCCGTAGCCAGGAAACAGCAGGTCCAACCTTACATCCTGGGAAAGATCAATGGCAGAGCGTTTGATCACAGAGGAGCAGAAATGAGCTTCAGGGGGGATGCTCAAGGCCAGATGGCCCTGTAGGGTCTGCCAAGATGCCCAGAGGCTCTGGGATAGCCAAGCCAACAAATGCAATGTTCTCTGCCTGTTATACAAGGACTGCAGGGTTATTTTGCAAAGGAAATGACTCCAGGATTAAGAAAAGGCAGGACTTGCAAATTAGTTGCTTCCTAATCATGGCTGGACGTGTGATATCTGTGTCTACTGCCTTTTGTTTATTGGCTCAATTGTCCATTGACTGTGTAGACTTTGAATGGTGTCTGATGTTTACTGACTGCCCTCCCTTATTTAAATACTCAGTCTGGTGAGTGCTAGGCACCCGTGTATGGCTTGATGTGTGAGAGAGAACGAAACAAAGCTATCCCTCATCCTCATCTAGTGCAGGAAATAAAAGAGCAGCATGGGTAGTTACAATAATGCACATGAAGGGTTTAAAAGAAAAGATGATATAGAATTTTATAGTTGCCCCCAGCAAGGGAAGCTTAGTGCAACCAAGAAGCCAGAGAAGGGCTCTGTCGATCACGCATACGTGTAAAGAGTATGCAGGCTGAAGTAGAGAGTAGAAATTTGAGGGGGCTCAAGGAAATAGTCCACGTACCAGAATGGCTTTCTTGAGATTGTAAAATCGAGATTTTGATGTATCTGAATAACTGGGGGTGGGAGAAGCGGAAGTGAAGATGAAATGGAGGTCTCAGAAAATTCCTGTTGCCTTTTTTCTCTTTCTGCACCAGGCTACAAGGCAGATAGCAGGGAAGGCAAGGCTATGAGTTCTGACGAATTTAGAGAGTTAAGTCTTGTCAAGATCAAGTACTTCAGCTGGGCGGTGGTGGCGCACGCCTTTAAATCCAGCACTCAGGAGGCAGAGGCGGGAGGATCTCTGTGAGTTCAAGGCCAGCCTGGTCTACAAGAGCTAGTTCCAGGACAGGCTCCAAAACCACAGAGAAACCCTGGCTCGAAAAACCAAAAAAAAAAAAAAAAAAAAAAAAAAAAATCAAGTACTTCATAGGAAGTGAAGAGTATTTTTTGGAAAATGTGTTCAGGAATAGGAAAGAATTGGCCTGCAGGGATAGAGGATGGGGCCAGATTAGGGGACTCTTATTCTTATTGCATGAACTGAGGAGGGAGCAGTTAGCAATCAGGAGAATATAGAAGCAACTGAGATGATGCCGATGATTTGTGTAGACAGAAAAGACCTGAACTAGAACCCTGGAAAACATTGGCATTGCCTAGACAGATAGGAGGAGAGGTGTAGGGACACCTGAAGAGAGTCCACACAAAGACAGAGACCGGTGACTGTGGTATGCTAGAAACAGAAGGCTATTAACAAAAAGTCCACGATGAACAAAACATCAAAACTTTATAAATATGGGATCAGAATTTGTACGGTTCTGTTTCAGCTCAATCCTGAAGACGGCGACGGGAGGATTTGCACAGTCGTGTTTATGTTTATTTTGTGTGCATTGGTGTTTTGTCTGCATGTTTATCTGATCTTGAAGTTTCCAACAGTTGTGAGCTGTCATGTGGCTGCTGAGAATTGAACCCTGGTCCCCCAGAAGAACAGAGTGCTCCTCCCTGACTCTCCAGCCGGTCATATATTTTGAAGCAATCACTAGCACTAACTGAGGCTGAGATGTTGGTCAAGAGAAGGACAGAAATGAGCCCACTTGTTTTAGGGACAGGGTTTTGTCACATATTTTAAACATAATCACCATTTCTGAAATGCTGTCTTTTTCTTTTCTGACTTAGACAATTGAATTAATCAAATATCTATTTGTAGTCTTTCAAATTTTTATTCTAACAAGATATACTCTACGTGGATTTTGAGATCTTAATCATTTTAAGTGCACAGTTTGGTAGTGTTAAATGAATTTATGTATTCTGCAGTAGTTACTATCTTAGAATTTTGTAATCTTAAGATTACAAAACAAACTCTATACCCATTAAAGCTTTTCATGGACTCTGAAAAGAAGAGCTCTGTGTGATATTAGTATGGCCATTCTTTCTAGAAACCATTTGTGTGTGTGTGTGTGTGTGTGTGTGTGTACAAGCACACAGGCACACATGCATCACAGTGCACATTTGGAGATCATAGAACAACTTTTGAGAGCTGGTCCTCCCTTCTGTCTTGTTGAGGCAGGGTCTCCTTTGTTCTTACTGTTCCACTGGGCACTCCTGGCTTGCTGGCCTGAGAGCTTTGGGGTGAATCTTCTGCTTCTGCCTTCTGTCTTGTAGGAGCCCTGGGATTGCAGATACCTCTGTGCACAGCTTGTACATGCACTGTGGGCACTGAATACAAGCCCTTCATGCTTGCCCAGCAAGCACTCTTACCCACTGAGCCATCTCACCAGCCCTGGTCTGCCAGATTTCAGATGAGAAATAGTCTGATTTGTACGTGTTGAGTCACTTCTCTTTGTTATTGGATAGTTTGATTATAGTGTCTTAGTGTGGCTATTTGGAGTGAATTAAAACTCTGGGATGTTTGTGATGAAGTTTTTTTTAAATCAAATTTGAGGAATTATGAATTTCCAGTTCTGTTACATTCTCTCTCTCCTTCTGTCCTATCTTGTGTTTGTTGGTCTGCTTGTACATATATATCTATCTCAAGGGTTTCTTATGGCCTTTCCTATGTACACAGCTATTTTTTTTTCCTGCTTAGACTTAATAATACCACCTATCTTCATTTTGAATCAATGGATTTTGTTTTCTTCCTGTTTGATTCTGCCATGGAATCTCTCCTGTGAATTTTTTTCTTCTAGCCGTTTTGGTTTACAGGTTGAAGACTTCCTTCTGGTTTGTTCGGAGGTTTTTCCTTCTCCTTACTGATGTTTCTGTTTTGTTTGTCTGTTATTTTCTTGAAGTTCTCTGTGTCTTTCTTTAACTGTCTTTAAGACAGTTGTGTTTATGTGTCCTAGGAGTGTTGGGGATCAAGCCAGACCTGTGCCTGGTGGCAGGACGTGAAGTAGCTAGCCAAGTCACGCTGCACTCTCTACCAGGAAGCCGAGAGAAATGGATGCTAGTGACCCCAGCCCACCAGTTGGTATCTCTCAAACCTAACCCTTTCTACCTCAGTCAAACTTCCTTGAAAATATGCCCCAACAGACACTCTCTGAGGCTTGCTCCCGAGGCCCTAGTAATCTTGTCAAGTTGACAATCAAGATAAATTGTCACAAGCCCAACCCTTGTCAACCCGATACCCTAACATGTCACCTTTAAGTCGTGATCCTCTGCTCTTTAACATACCCCACAACTGTTAGCAGTCCAAACACTGTTCAAAACTCCAAAGTCTAAATTTTCTTCTAAAATTCAAGGAAACTTCTCAATTGCGAGGCCCTGGGAAATCAAAGAAATCGAGAGGATGAGGCTGATTACCGTAGTGGTCATCTGTTTTCCGTCACAGATCGGGTTCTGTTTGAATGTTCTGGTCTTGAATATCTAAATGGTTGGCGGAGGGTGGGGACGGAGCAGAGAAGCACCAGCCTTTTAGATCCTCCGGAAGCCCTCCAGAGAGGCAGAGGGCTCACTACAAAGGAAGGAGAGTAACAGCAATGGCCGCCGTCTCTTCTGAGATCGGAAGCCCCCACCAATGACCAGGGTAGATTTCGGACACTTGGAGGGCCCTGCTTCCAGGAGCACAGGCACAGCTGCTTGCTGTCAGATGGGGTGCGAGGAGGCCAGGCAAGGCTGGGATTGGTCAGATTTAAGCAGAGTTTGTCACCCTGGCTTGGGGGTCGCAAACCTTAACAGACTGGAGCTCCAGCATCGGTCCATCGTCTCATTGCGGTGCAGTTTTTGTTTGGCGGAGAGAGGATACCGATGCCCCGTCCTCCTCAGCATCCCAGAATCCTCTCATCACGCTGCGCTTTAAACTTGGTAGCATCCTTCATATTAACCTTAAGACAAAGTATTATGAAATTTTAGAAGAGCCCTGAGTAGATGCTTGTCCTTAAGTCCATAGAGCAGGAGTGTACGGGAGTCAGAAATATGCAATCTAGGAAGTGAGGACCTAGGTATGATTGCTACCTAAGATCATGTATACTGGTAAGAAAAGTCAACCGGATTTCATTTGTATGCATTTAGGTCTGTTTGGGAGACACTGTTTCTTTTAATATAATCGGCTTTCTGATAGGCTTTTCAGCTTGTAATATGGTTATTACTCAGTTTTATGTACAATACCACCCCAGCTTATGTTCCTTTCTAATGAAGAAGAAATCTCTCTACAATCCTTCTCAAGGACTCCTTGTCTTTTATTGAACTCATTCCTGACTTGTAAAGGACAGATCCTTTTATTTTCAGATTGTTTTTTTATCTCCTAACCACAATTGGAATACCTCTGAGGTTTGGAAGTATCTGGACTTGATAGCAGAGATAATGAGCTAATTGGGAGGCTACGTAACGGAATCCGTGGATTAAAAGCCTGTCTGGGCTACAGCATGAGTTTGAGGCTAACTGGGTAACAAGTGAGGCCCTAAGTGAAAAGTTAAAATAAATGAATACATAAAACGGATGGCGATACATCTCAGTGGAAGAATATTTGCCTGCTACGTGGAAGGTCTTAAGTGTGATCCCCAGAAACACATGTGTACATGCACAAGTGCATGCATCTCACACGCACACACACATGCAGTTCAAGTTTAGAAGTAATTTGTTATGTCTCCTCAGCACGATCCAAACCTGGACATTCTAGATTACTTCTCGGTGTGCCAAGACGCAATTTACATTTACAACCTTCAAAACTTTTCATTTATATCTTGTCCATCTCTTTCTGAAGGGTGTCCAGGCACTGGGGTTTGCCTTGGGCTGTGTAGGTTTCTGCAGGAACAACTCTGTGACTTGGAAGACCCCTTAGTACTGAGAGAAATCTGGGCAGCTTTTCACCCTATTTGGCCTAGAAGCATGCTCTTCTTGTTGTCCTTCTGGGTCTGAAGGTAGCAGGTGACTGCTGGTGTTGCACATTTATCAGAACTAAATTTGTTAACATCCGTGGACTGTTGGCAGCTGCAAGCAAGAAGGGAGCAGAGAGATTTCGCTCGGCGAGCGTCTCATTTTACAGATGAATAAGAACCTCAATTGCATTGGCAAGATGAAGCTGCCGGCTTCTGCTCTGGCTGCCGTAGTACCAGATTTCTGTAGTGTCTTCAAACATCTCCTTTCCCCCTAATTAAAAACAAAACATTATGTTGGGAGATCAGCTACAGTAATAGGAAAAAGTAGCAGCTCGTTTGAAATGGTCCAATAATCTTTTCCTAATGCCTGTATTTGCGTCATAGGCATCTTAGCTTCCCTTGTGTCTGAAGAGCTGTGTCTCTCATGAATTACTCCTGTTATCTGAGTGTGAAAAGAAATACGGTCAGGTTAATTAGCCTGAATTTTAATAAGATCCCAGAGTAATTTTATACAATGGTTCTCGAAGAAAGAGAAAGTAAACTTGATGGTTGCAATGATGGGATCTAAAACAGAAGCTTTTCGTGAAAGGAAATGAACACAGTAATGGAAGAAAGATAGTGTGTGGCTTATATATGATACATTGATATGGTTTTCTTCTTAGAATCATACAATCACATGGTGTTACTTCCAGAGGAGGTCACAGTTTTGATCCTCAAAAACAGACTGACCTTCAGGGCTTACTAAATTTCAAACACCTGGATGCCATACTGCGTCATTGTGATGGGATCAACGCGAACTAGAGCCAGGACATATCTGCCTTTAATAAACTTCAGAGGTAATACTGCTGTTCAGAGGAGAGGTGTCTAGGTGCCGTGGAGCTGGGCTTCTTAAAGCAGAAAAGAGTTCAGCATGTACTGATTATGCATTTGTGTGTACCTATCTGCATATGGGTATGTGCACGTGAATGCAGTTATCCATGGCGTACAGAGGTGTCTGCTGGAGTTACAGACAGCGCTGTGTCACCTGAAACAGGTGCCAGGAACTGACCCTGGAAGTGCTTTTCACTAAGGCAAATGCACACAAACAGGAGTTTCTCAGGCTTTTGTTTTCATAATAGTAGGGACCACCATCCTTACTTTGAAGAGGGCACTAATGGAAGAAACCAGCGGTTTGTTAACAGAACATATGATAAGTTGAAAGTTCTATACTGAAATTCCGCTTTGAAGAACACCTCAAGATTCGGAAAGAAGCCCTGAGCTATATACATGATGGTGACTTCCTCCAGAGGGCAGCAGGCATGTACAAAACAACCCGGGAACTCTACTACATTTGATCATAGTTAAAGCCGAGATGGATACTGGAATCTTCCCAGACTCCAGCACTTTTCAATCCTAATCTGACTTGCACGGTAGAGATAGTTTTACCTGAATTGGATGGAGAAGGAATGAGTGAGCTGTGTCTTGTTCATTAACTGTAATGGAAGTACTTCTTCTTAAGCATGTGCTTATGTGATCATGCACCCTATCCACGTGCCTTCAACAATCCCACGGGAAACTAGTACAAGTCCCTGGTGGCTTATTAGCAGAGTGGATCCCCCAGTTCCCTTACCTAATGCCTCTAGCTGACGATGTGCTTAGAAATTAATTGGACAAACTGTAAAGCCAGAATCCTGACCACTTGTGGTCATTAAAGATCCCAGGGTACTTTCCTTATGGCAGGTGGAGTCCTGGACAAATTCCAGCTCTGATAATTAAATTACACTCCGCCTAGCTTCCTTGTACACTTTCCACTGGACTCTGTTCCCGGTCCATCTTTAATTGCGGTTGATTTGTACATTAATCAAGAACCCATAGAAGCCAACAGGGTAGTGAGAATCATCCCTAGTTCAGGGAGCGAGAGTCACTGGGTTAGAGGTCGAGACGCACATTTTGAGCGAAAGAGAAAGGATTGGATTGGTCTCTGAAGTGCCAGGGTTAGACTCCTGAAGAATTCAAACTATTAAACATTTTAGTACAGAATCAAAAGTGTATGTCTATTGCCCATAAGAATAAAGACGCCTGTGTTAGTCTGGCCTTGAACTCCATCTTCTTGCCTTAATCTCTGTCTTGGTGCAGGGATACAGGCATATGTCACTATACTGGTCCCAACTGGTTTTTGCCTGATCGTTTTATGTCAAATGCCATTTTGTAATATCTCTTGCTACAAAAGACACAGACAAACTTAATTATCAGATCAAATTTATGTGCTCAAGGAAAAAGAATCACACAAAAATGAGATGACCAACGCCCATCTTTGTAGTGAAAGTAGAGTTAACAACAGTGAGGTTCCCTGGGAATTTGTTGCAGAACTTGCCTTCCCGCAAGGCCTTATAGAAAACCATCTGTTTCTTAGGGACTGTCATCCAATTCACATGATGCATTACAGATAATCAATCAGTTTCTTAGGGACCGTCATCCAATTCACATGAGGCCTTATTAGATAACAAATCTGTTTCTTAGGGACTGTCATCCAAAGTGAGGAAGTTTGGGGGAAGTGTGCTTTTTATGTGTGTGATAGTTCTTATTTTTACTCCCACAAGTTATATTATAAATTCTTTTCTCACTAGGAAAATACATTTTATTGTGATTACTTAAGGCATGCAGCATGATTTTTGAGCATTCCAGTGGTTTTTATTTTTCATTTATTATTATTTTAATCAATTAATTTATTTTTAATTTCATTTGACATTCCATCCATAGTTCTCCCTCCTACCGCCCCCCTCCCATGCACTTCTCCCAACGGGTAAGGGCTCTCATGGGGAGTCAACAAAGTCTGGCACATTAAGTTGGAGCAGGACCAAGACCCCCCTCCTTGTATTAAGCCTGAGCGTGGCATCCCACCATAAGGAATGGGCTCCAACAAGCCAGCTCATGCACCAGGGATAGATGTGGTCCTGCCAGGGACCCCCCGGCGTGACGCTACAGACACGTATAGGAGAATCACTGCTGTGGTGAGATGAAGGAGTAGAACCACCATGGCATGACGTTAGCCACTTCTCCTGCAGCAAAGAGCAGCTGCGGCTTATTCATTTTGTGAATCTCCCAAACACAACGGTCCACTATTACTAATTACATCCTCGTGGTGCGCGTTAAATTATTTATTTATTGTTTTCATTATTGTATTTTAATTTATTTCTTATTTTTATGTTTTCTGCTTTATATCTTGTGACTAGATGTCTTATGTTGCATCCCCACAGGAGGGCCCGCTGTTTTATCCTCCATCTGCATGTATGACTTAAAGAAAGATTCCGCACATAAATGACACCATGTGACATTTTCTTTGTTCTTTTCTCTTGGCACGACGTACTCCAGGGATCCGCCCGATTCTGGTGTGGGTGCTGGGGTTGCAGGCACTTCCCATCATGCCCAGCTTTTGCATGGAATATTTAGCAATGAACTTGCCACCCCAACACTTTCTCAAATCTGTTAAATGTACGAGTGAAATGTTACAATCTCCGTTTGGATAAATTTTTTTCACTTAAAAAGTATTTAATGTGCTCTTTGTCAGAGGACCCGAGGGTTATTTATTTGTAATCTGATTGAATTTGGACATATTTAGGAAAGCAAAATGTACTTTGCAGTTTATATGGCCCGCCCACAAGCCTAGTTGAAGATTGTTTGGAACATAGAATGCTTTATAAATAAATGAAAAAAAAAAAACCTCAAGAAAGAACATTTACCTCACCTTCAAAGTGAAAGTACCCCAAACATTGAATTTATGCAAAATATTGATTATTAGAAGAAAATGAGAGTTATAATCTCAAATTTGAAAGAAGATGAACTCAGGCTGAGAATTATATACCCAGCCAAAGTAACAATAAAATCAGGGTAAAATACAAACCTTTTATTTTGACCCCACATAGCTTTCTTGAAAACTTAACAGTCAGGTAATTCTTTAGTAGAACAAGAGAACAAAAGGAGATTTGAGATATAAAAGCTGAAGGGTAGGGCTGAGGAGATGCCTCTGTCAGTAAAGCGTTTGCAATGGAAGCGTGAGTTCCTCAGGGCAGGTCCCCAGCTCCCCTGTGGAAAGCCCTATGCAGACCTATAGTCCTAGCCCTGGAGAGACAGGCAGACGCAGGACATCGGGCTTGTAAGCCAGCCTTGAGCCTCAGCTTCAGTGTGAGACTCTATCTCAAAAAAAAGAATAAAGTGGAGAGTAGTTATGAAAGACACCCAGCTTCCGTACATATACCCACATACATGCAATACACCCCTATGTGCACATGTCTGTGCATATCCATATGCACATGTGTGTGCATGCATGTGTCTGGGCATACGCATGTGCATGCACACACCCCTAACGTGATCACTGTCTCAGGAAAAATGCTGCTGCATCAGCCTAGCACAAAATCAATCCAGTCTTGTAAGAGGACACAGTGATCACGTAGAGAGTTATTTCTCTAAACATTCCGTGAAGACCCCACAGTTACCCCGATCCAAGGTATAAAAGCTGGAGAATTATTATGGTAAAGATAATAGAGAGGAAAGATAGCTAGTAGCTCCGAGATAAACAAATGCTATTTAAAAAAAAACCTCATCTAGATATTTGTATGCTCATGTCATGCAAATACTGCCTAATTAAATAAAAATAATTATATGACCAGTAATATGCTGGTAAAGGCTTAACAAAACGTACTCCAAATGTACATATTTGTGCATATTAATAGGGAATTTTTATGTGATCCGATATATATAGTCAATAATTTAAAAGTAATAAAAATACACAAGGATTTCATTGTAAATTTCATAGTAACAGATCCTAACGTATCTTTCTGATTTCTCTGAAGTCTAGACAAGTAATGGCTGTAGCTGACAATTGGGAACGCTTCTGATATGAAAGTTACTTGAGTTTTTGTTTACCTCAGGAAATAATGAACAGCAAGAAACGAACGGAGCCCTATGCCACTCCATCACTAAGGAAATGAGCAAATTCTTTGCTGAAACGGGTATTTTTGATACCAATGGGGAAACCTTTCATTTTATTTTTCTTCTGCTCACAATTTAATGAGTGCAGACTTGGCACATTTTAAAAAATCTCTTCAAATTTTCTCTCTCTTTTTTTTTTTAAATCTGAAGTCTAAAAAAATGAACAAAGCAGTGAATCAGTGTGGATTTGGGCATTTGCTGATTTCCGTGTAAATACTTCCACTAAGACCTTCATCAGAACACCAGTATCCTTGAGTAGAGCTGGGAGGACACACACAGGGGCATGGGGCCACGCAGTACTTCTGTCACACACACACAGTGAGCTTGAGCAATCTCAACAGCACAGATAGTAGCAACATCGAATAATAGGAAGTATTTTAAGTGTTATGTCCTTATTTTAATTACTTATTTTGTTGAAAGTTTGTCCAATTTTTAATAATAATGGTGTCTAAAAACTATCTTGCAATCTTCTGACAGAATTGACTGTTGCAAATTGATACAAGCAAGCTACAATATAGGGTTGGATATACTTCTTTCTGATGGGTTGGGGCTGATAAGACACAAGGTAATCCTCCTTTCTCATCCCATAAGAAATATAATTAAACATGTTAAATGAAAAAAGTAACAGTTTTTTTTTTCTAAATATTTCTATGTAGCTCCTGAATTACTGAAGTATTCAGGGAGAAGGCTTAGAGGCTAAGTAAGCAGTTTTTATTTAACAATTAACCCCAAGTATGTGCTAATATTAAAAAAAAATTAGCAGCTGGGCAGTGATGGCCTGGTTTGTAAGATCTAGCTCCAGGACATGCTCCAATGCCACAGAGAAGCCCTGTCTCAGAAAAAAAAAAATTGGTAAAAGTAAAGTATTTCAGAGTTGAAAAGTAAATTAACATTATCCCCATTTTAAATAGCGTGTAGCATGAGGTGGCTTTGATTTTCAGTGTTTTTTTTTTTTTCTTGCTTGCTTACTTTTGGAGACAGGGTTTCTCTGTGTATCTCTGGCTGGTCTTATTCTACAGACCAGACTAACTTGAACTCACAGAGATCTGCCTGCTTCTGCCTTCCGAGTGCTGGGATTAAAGGTGTGTCCCGCGCCATCACGGCCCAGTTTGATCCTCAGTTTCTCAACTTTATTCTATCAGCCAGGAAAATAACTGGGGTTCTTTAAATGAAATTATTGTGCTCATCTAAGTTTATTACAAACTGGCTAAGTTTTGAAGGAGAGTGTCCGTTGAAAGGAAGGTGAGGTGCCTCCCCTCTGAGTGTCTAGTTTGCTGCGTTCTTCTGGTTGGCTCTGCAGAATCGGCGTCTGGAGCTTTAGTATGTTAAGGCACGTTGGTATTTTAATTAACTGGGTCCCATATGTTTGTGCACACTGCTCTCATTTCTCTAGTATGTTTCTTTGCTAGGTTGTGACACTTCTGCTCCCTGTTTTCCCAGCAGACACACGCAGTCTGCTAAGTCTGGTATGCGGACACATACTGCACCGATTTTCCCACCGTCTCAACACCCAAACGGTAAAGGAACACGTTGCAAATCCACACATTCTTCCTCAGCACCGCGGCTCCTGTTCGTCCTTTTTCCTTCTCATTTTAATACTACGAATTTCATTCCTATCGCCTCCCTCGGCGTTGTTGGGCTGGCCTTCTGACTCATTATTTTCTACCTCTTAAGTTCAGAGATCATCTCAATCGCTCTTGCTAAACTCCTTTCCCCCAAGTAATTGCTTTTATGTCTCTCCTTCGTTAAATATCGTTAGCGGCTTCCCTTCTCGTTTCTTGCACTCCCTTCCTCTCCTGTCGCCTCCTTTCCTTTCCCCAACCCTTCTGTGTTAACAGAAGTTCACTAGGGGGACTGGAGAGATGGCTCAGTGCTTAAGAGGGATTGCTGCTTTGTGGAGGACCAGGAACCAGGCTGGGACAGGATTCCACCGCTTAGGGCACTCACACTCAAATGTGCCCACAATCACTCCCTCTCAAATGTATATCAGTTAAAAAATAATAAAGATAAATATTTGAAAAAGAAGTTCACTATGCTGTTGTCTCTAAAGTGAACAGACTCAAGGGAAGTGGAAAATAACCCTCTAGAAATCTGGAATAGGAAAAATTTAGTAAAACGTTTAAAATATTTCTACGTTGTATTAACAATTATATCTACGTAATTTAACTAAAAAGAAAAGAAAATGGACTTTGCTAACAGTTTGCTGAAACAAGAACTACCTTTCAAATTATAAACTAGATGATCACGTGTCTCTTAAGGACGGCGTTCCCAAGCGCTAAGGGAGATTAAACTATTGCTTTCAGTTATTTTAGCTAACTGCCGTTTTATGGTGATGTATTCCTATTTATATGCATATGGTTATAGATAGACTGTTTTTAAAGATATCAAATTTTATTTTTATTTATGCTTATGTGTTTGTCTGTGTGAGTTTACGTGTACCACATGCAGGCAGGAATCTACGGAGGGGAAGAGGGGATTGGATTCACCTAGGGAGTCATCGGTGGTCGTGAGCCTCCTGCTGTGGGTTCTGTAAGCTGAGCCCTGGTCCTCTGGGAAAGGAGTATAAGCTTCCAACCGCTGAGCCACCTCTGCAGCCTTGGTTGTTTTCGTTTCTGAGGCAAGTTCCTGCTGTAGCCCAGGCTGGTCTGGAGCTCCTCATGATCCTCCGACCTCAGCCTTCTGACTTCCGGGGTTAGAGATGTGAGCCACACTCAGCTTTGGTTATGGTTGCTGGTATGGACAAACATCCTAAACATATTTCAGGAAGAAAGAACAAGAAGAATAGTAGCTGTAAGTGTAAGAGAACAATATGGTCACATTTTTATTTTCAATACAAACTATTTCCTGAGCTACCTTGCATAGCAACGGCAATTCAAGGGATCAGAGCTGACAAAAATTTTGCCAAACTGATTTAAAACACTGAAACGAGCATTGGAAACATAAACTCGGTGTCCTATTTAACACTGGGTTTCACTGTAGTATTTTGTTTGAGACTTCAGAAGACAGCATCGTGGTGCTGAACTAGCAGAATGTTTAGAAGCTGAGATCCTTTAGCAGACAGGTTCAGGTTTTGTAATGCTTGAACCCAAGATGAAACCCTACTTAAGAGAAAAGAATTACAAAGTTGAATATGTAAAATCAGACAACATTTTTACTTGCCATGAGAAAAAATATCACAACATGGTAGTCATGCTTTGAATTTATTTTTGTGTGTGGGCATGTGTGTGTGTGCACGTGTGTGTGCATGTGTGTGTGCACGTGTGTGCATGTGTGCGCGCACGTGTGTGCATGTGTGTGGACGTGTGTGTGTGTGTGCACGCATGTGCCACTCTGCATGTGTGGAATAAGACACCTGTACTCAGCTTCCACCATGCTTGTTCTGGAGACAGAAACTCAGGTAGTCAGGCTTGGTGACAAGTGACTCTATCCACTAAATCATCTCCATGTCCCACAGTCACTTTGGAAAATCAGGAAATTTCATGAATTATGCATGAGTTGGAAATAATGTTTTTGTAAGTCAATTGTTAATACATTTCTATAATGTCATTTTCATGGAAGTTTAGCTACATTTTCTTTGATCATCTTTTTATATGACAATTACTTTGAGCATTTTCTAAAGATAGAAAAATAGCTCATACATCCTTCAGCATAGCTGATCAAAGTTTGCTTTTTATAACTGAAAGTAATTTGCTCTTAGTAAGATTATTCAGGCTTGCTGCTGCCGGTGGTGGCACACACCTTTAATCCAAGCACTCAGGAGGCAGAGGCAGGCGGATCTCTGTGAGTTCGAGGCCAGCCTGGTCTACAAGAGCTAGTTCCAAAGACAAGCTCCAAAGCCACAGAGAAACCCTGTCTCAAAAAAAAAATGCAGGCTTTTAGAATTATTGTCAAGTTTTTAAAAATTCCTTTATGTTTCCCTCTATATAACATTTTGTGATATTTATACTTTATCACTGGAGGGTGAATTCAAATTCTCATGAAACTAATACGACCAAGTAATCTGAGGAAGTTCAAGTGTATTTAAAAATTGGTGTTGCTGTAGTGATCAGTAATTGTACAATGTAATCAATGGTATGACTTAGTGATGATTTGTGATTTACTGATTAATAAGTGGAGAACTGTGTCACGGGAACATGTGTCCCTTGCTTGTTTTCCTCTGATGGTGACTATGTCCTTTTATCTAGACATGACAGGTCTCATCTCAGGGAACATGCCAAGAAGTTCTCTGACAAGTTAGGATACATAAAATATTTGATATCACACACCCACACAAGCACAGAAACACACACACGGTCATTGATTGTAGTATTGTAAGAGGTTTGTGCCGTGTAAGCATAGGAGCAGTGACAAATTCTATTTCACATCATGATTATCACATATGGTTTAGTTAAAATATGTTGGTCAGGAGACTTTCAAGCAGAACCAAGCCCATCATTGGTCATTAAAAATAAAATTTTTTTTGAGCTTATAGTATAATTACATAATTTCCTTCTTCTGTTGGCTCCCTCTAAACCCTTCCACATCTCCTTTCTTTCTCTCTCTCTCTCTCTCTCTCTCTCTCTCTCTCTCTCTCTCTCTCTTTCTTTCAGATTCATGGCCTTTTTAAAAAAATTAACTGCTGTTACATACACTATATATGTGTATGCATATGTCTGCTACCCATGGGAGTTTCCTGTGGCCTAGCATCAGGTCTCATAGCCACAAACCTTTCTCACCTACTTCTACATTCCTGTATTCCTTTCACGTCATGATCATGTGTGACAAAACTGTCAGAAAGCATCTTCCTAAATGACCCTGTCTCTTCAGCCGGCCTGCACTATTCCCAATTCTTGAAACACATCTTTATTAATGTATTTTATCCATAGAAATTCAACTCCAGTGTCTAAGTTGGGGTGCTCCATCTTCTGGTTGACTCAGTTTCCTTCACCTTCTGGTCTCTGTTCCTCAGACTCCCTGACTTCTACAGTCTTCTGCGTTCTCTTATTTTGTTAAATGAATACTCAGTGTCCATTTACTTACTATCAATGCACTCCTGGCTCTAAGGGAGACCACATTTTAATGTGTTTATCTCCTTTGCTGTAATATATATATATATATATGTATACACACACACATATATATAATATATATCATAGTTTTACAGCTTCTTGGAACCAAGGCCCTCTTTGGTACGTTTGTATTCCCCACTGAGCCTAAGCCTACGTAAATATGAGATTGTCAGTGAATATTGGGTAATCAGTACCTTTTTGGAGAAAATCAAGTTGGAGGAGACACCTTTGGAGTTCACAGAACCTTCTGTGGGAGGAGGCTGCATGAAGCAGTCACAGTGACAAGGATTGTTCCCCCCTCAGTGAGTGACACAGTGGGAAAAAGTTCTCCCCCCCCCCATCGCTCTTATTCTGAAAGTGTTATCCCTCGATGACTGTCATGGAAGTGTTCCACGCTAGCTTCTCAAGCTCTGACACCAAAGGGAAAGAACGGCATGCCTCGGAGTCACAATGCAACGAACACATTCCGTCTCGCCAACTAGATAACCCTGTGTTCTCACCCCCTTGCTTCCAGCCTCCTTCGTTGTAAGATCTTGTTTGCTGGGAACGGTGGGGGAGACTGGGGTTGTCTGTTTGTCCTGCTAGCTGCAGCACTGCCGCAGAAAGGAAACAAGTCAACAGAAAGAACCCCGTTTCTTTTAAAGTATCTTTCTAACTGTTCCTTCCTGCTTTGCCTTCATTATGTTCCCTCTAAACATGTTGGTTCTTTCTTAACAGCAGAGGTCCTCCTTGCTCAGGAAGCCTCAAGGATCAAGGACCAACTCATCCTAAAAGCATGAGAGAGTTAGGCGCTATGCGACTTAAACAGGCGATTAAAAAGCCATTGTCTGTGCTGTAATTGGGTTTATGATATCTTTTCATCTCAACACCTGCCAACATCTCGGGGTTCTAATTAGCTGCCCATCAGAGGGAAAGGCTCGGAATAACCAGCATTGTGCCTGGAATTGCTCCGTAGAAGTGTATGCAAATCACTCGGGTGAAAGCTAAGAATCTGTGCTTTAGGGAATGAAATGCTATATTAATTTAGGATTACCGAACGACACTGAATGTATTGCTGACCATGTCATAATGCCGGACCAGGTAATACTGTGAGCCAGGGACTGTGCAGACCCTGGAGACTGGCAAGACACGATGGCTGTGGCCTGGTTGGTTCTGTCTGAATAGCAGGGAGTAGAAAGAATGAAAGCCTACGCTAATCTGAGCGTGGCTAGGGTCCTAAACCCATGGGATCAGGACGAATTCTACCCATGCCACCCACCTTTTCCCATCTGTATCCGTCTCCCACTGTGCTATCAAACGCTCCAGATGGAGCCCCCTGCGCACTGCTAATTATTAGTATTTTTAATCTTTTCACCCGTGATGTCTCTAAGTCTTCTGGCACGGCAACTGTCTTTGTTGGAAAGAGATGATAGCCTTGTGAAATGGTGACGGTGGGACCTCTTTGTGAGCTCTCAGGAGTGATGTGAATACTATTTAAGTTTTAAAAAAAATAATAATTATGTCCTGACACTTTACAAAAGTAAATTTCTTTGTAATTAGTTGTAGTGTTTAGGATTGCTTTGAAATTCACTAGGGTTCTTCCTTTTACACAAGGAGAAAAGATTCAGCCTGTTTGCCTTGTTTGAGGATCCTTGCGGATGAAAAGCACCATAGAAATGTAAGCTATTATTAATCCACCCCTTCTCCAGACACGTGTCGACGGGGGCCCTAAAATGTGTTTCAGCTGACGGTGAGTCTCAGCTCAAAGGAAGCTACAGAATTATTTTTAAATTTCCCAGGGCTGTCTACTCCTATGGTAACAGAAGCAGCACCCTGTGCTGGGTTTTGTACTTCCTGCAGCTTCGGCTTAGACAATACTCAGTGCTGTGGTCTGTGTTATGTAGAGCCAGGGCAGGGGTAGGTTAGGGTCTGCCTGATGCAGAGGGATGGACAGGGGCAGTGCAGAGGTCCTAAAGCATTGAGTTCTAGAGTAAGACCTTGATGACTGTCACTTGGTTTGCAGCAGCATCTAGACATTGTATAATACCAAGTGAAAACCTGCAGCTCCTATCCCAGGTTGCTTTATCGGTTCCACTTAGCTGGGCTTGTCTCAATAGTGTTTCCCTTATAGTTAGTGTTGACAGACCCCAAGCAATGTGCACATCATGGCTTCTTCTGTTCCTGTCCTCTGTAGATAAGGACAGCACACACATTCCTGTGTAGATTACAGCGCAGGCGAGACTGAGAATGGCTGGGGGTCACTTCAGTGCAGATGGATATAAGGGGAATGCGGCAGGAGCTGCGATCCCCGAACATCAAAGCCATAGTAGTCATCTACAGGTTTATGTCCAGAGCATTGGTGACATCCCACTGTTGACGGTGTGATCTGTGGAAATGAGGACTATGGTGATGTCACTGAGGTCTTCTTCACTCCTAGCCCTGAAAGATGTGGGAGAACCTTGAGATCGGGGCATGGGAGACACCTCTCTCGATCCTCTTGGTGTCCTGTTTCCTACATAGGTTGGCCACACGTTTGCCGTCTGTTCTCTTCAACGCCGGGTAGCCCAGACAGCAATCGCTCATGCTTATGATTATCGCAGTTGACGATCACGCAGCACGGGGAGTGTGATTCTGTCTGGTGTGTTGCTAATTCCTGAGACGGCTCATGTCTCCGAAGTTGGTTCTCTCCTGGAGCAGGCAGCCAAGCCACTCACCCAGCAGAGTTTCTAGATTCTTCTCCATGTGGCCTCTAGATGTGACTCTTCTAGGTTTCCTGATAGCAAGGTGGTATTATGGACACTCTTCCTCAGCGTGCAGAAGTCTTTGCCTTAAAATTAGAATGTCCTGTTTCCGCCAGGTCAAAGAGGCAGCTCAGGGTCAAGGATCGGGGCTACACAAAGCCGGGAGGATCAGGAAGTAGACTACCCAGGGTGTGTTCAGTTGGCTCCCTAATTCTCACGGATGTCACTGCCCTTATGCCAACACAGAAACTGCACTGCTTAAACTTCCTCTTGCTACAGCTCCCCAGGACTAAAACGCTTGCCAGACTTTGTCCTCTTGGCAGCTGCCGAATGCTTTACCCTGCCTTGTTGGTATGTCATTGATTTCCCCCATGAAGTTTCCACGAGACTGCCTCCCGTGCTGCCTGGCCCTTCTTCCGTCTCTGGTTCTCAAGCAGAGGCCTAGCGTGTGGACATGGGTCAAGGGGTTTGGGAGACTTTTGAGACACACACATAGATCATCTCTGAGAGCGGATTTCACTCCACAATACAGGTTAAAGGGATCTCACTGCAATTGCTTTTTAATATAAAAGCATTTCTATGTACAGTTAACCTGGATATGTTCTTGAATAAAGTGGAAGTCTATTGAAACCTAGTGTACTGTTCTCCCATTGTATAGCAGGCTGCTCTCTGCTCCTCTTTAGTCTTACTTCTCCTGGTCCAGATTAGGCTACATTATTACATGACCTTGACTATTACATGGCCTACTACTATTTACAATGTTTGCTCTTTAGACCAGCTTTCCTGCCAAGGGGGACCACCATTTTGTGAGGAAAGGGGACTTGCGCCTAATGTCTGTGTCCTCTTTGTGAGACCCAGACTACGTTCTTAACTTGACACCAGCCCCGTATTTTCTGCTGTGTCCCCCTCCCTCGCTGATTGGTCCCAGCCTCGCAATATCATTGAGGATGCGAGGAGATTGCCTTCATCAGCAGTCCAAGCTGCTGCTCCCCCTGCTGTCCTCACCCTGGCCCAGGTTCTCTCGTGCTGCTGCCAGGAGTGGGAGCAACTTTCACATCTGTTTCTTGTTCTTATTTTGTGAAGTCTAAGGTTGCACTGTCCCCAAAGTTGAGTCCATAGCGGTGCACCTTCGTCCTGCTTCCCAAACGGGGATCACTGTGTCTAGATGGCATGGTGGCCTTCGGAATGAATGCTACCAGGCCTTGTTTTCTATGTGCTTTCAACTTGAAAGCCACGGTGATGATACACCTTGCTGAGGGGGAGACACGAGTCAGGAGGCCATGGCCAGGGCTTCCCTGGGGGAAATCACAATTGCTGTCAGGCCAGTGCTGAATCCCAGGATGCCCTACAGCCACTATAGAAAACCAAAGTTGTTCTTGAATGTTTTTTGAATCTCGGCCTGACTAAGTTCATAGTATTTATGTAGTCCCCATGTATTCATTCTTTAATTGAATGAAAATGTTATTTCATTACTGAGTGCAGTGTGACATTTTGAAATATGCAGATTAAATGTTTATAATATCTCTAAAGATATATATGGATATACAGGCTGAGGAATGGCTAAATCAAGTTAAGCGGCGTAACCCTTTCTTTGAGGTAGGAACACTGTTATTTTCAAGAGTATATACTTTCCTGTTGACTATAATCACCACGTGGCACAATAGACCTTTTGTGCTTATCCTCCCACCTAACTGGAATTTTGTGTGCTTTGGCCAACGACTCCGCGCTCTCCCATCTACCCCTGCCCTAGCCCTTGCTAACTCCATTCTAGTCTCTGATTCCATCACTTTAGGATTCCTAGTATAAATGACATAAGAATCTCTTACTCTTTTAATTCAGCCTTTTCTAAACTGAATCCCACAGATGAATACAGTTCTTAGCTACTTTGAATCGTTGGGGGCATTGAAGCATAGCTCAGGCAGTCTCGAAGAACATGGTATTTTTTTTGGCCTGACAGAGACTCTCAGAACTTTTGATGTCATTTTGGTTAAATTTCCAAACTCTCAGTAATCTCCCAGTGCCACAGACAGACTTGAGAGAATCAGGAGATCCTGAAATTCCTTTAGTCTTGTCTCTTTGGCTGTGTATCCTTAAGGTCTGGCCTGGCCAGCCTTTCGTGAGCACAGGTTCAGCTAGTCATTGCAAACCTTGTTTCAATGCTTCATGTTGGTCTCATCACAGGTCCTGTAAGTGGAATTTCTATGCTAAAGAACTCAATGCCGAGCATTGTCTTTGATGACCTAGAGACCAACAACTGGTTCCAAGTCCATTGACTAGAGACGAAACCTGGTACATTAGTCCACGGATCATCTACTGTGTGATTTCAGTCCCTTTGAGAGTCAGCCAGAAGTTCACTGGTCACTTGGAACAGATAAGAGCACGCTCATTATTCAGAAAAAGGAAGTAGTGAAGAATAAAGGAGCCACGGGTGAGGTTAGTACTCCAGTTAGGGGACAGATTTCCCCATTTCTGGAAGATTAAAGACTCCTGTGAGGAGTTTCATTTGCAAAAACAGTCACACGAACTCAGCCACAGTTCTGGTGAAGGTGACTCCGGACCCAAAGACACGCTCCTTGTTGGTAATGGGCACATGCTAAGAGGTCTCGTTAGAATTTCAGTAGGAATGCCGCATGGATATACTTGCCAAATCCATTTCTGTATTCAGCATACAAAGCAGGGCTCCAAACGACAGACACCGTGTATTCTTAGGATGCCCTTGGAATGACAAACCAGGCAGCTAAGTTGACTAATGGGGGCTATTGTTTATTCATCACTGTGAATGGAACGAAGTCACGGGGTCAGTAAGTGAAGCCTCTGTGGAGGCCAGTTATCACTTCCATTAAAATATTAACATTGTCCATTCTTTGGCTGCCTCGCTAATCAATTCTTTCCCATATCCCCTTGCTTTTCAGGCTAAGTTCTTTCCCAGGCCTAGTCCTAGCCAGCACAATAAATCACAGGTGACTATCACATCAAATAAATGACGGTCACGATTAGTATCAACTCTCTTGCAACATATTACGTGGGGTCTACAGGAAAGAACACTCCTTAGTGGGGCAAGAAGGGAGTGACCCAGGTCATCGCGAGCCTTTCTGTCTTTCCTGCTGCAGAAATGACTGCACCTCTAAGTCTCACTCAGTTCTTATTATCACCAAGGAACTGGTACAGTCAGTGAGCAAAGTTCTCCTCAACAGCTAATCTCAAGGTCCACAGATTATACAAACAGTGTTGATTCTCGGGACCGACTTTATCCTTCTACCTTTGCCACAGTGCTTCATGCTTCTCTGCCAATAAAACTAGATTTTCTGTGTAGCAGGAGAACAGGCTGGTGGCTTTGCTGAAGCCTAGGGGAAGGCTACAGAAAAGGAAGCCAGTGATGGATCCATTTCAGTTTAACCATGGCGCGTTAACTGGGAGAGCGGCGATGACCAATATAAGTCATCAGCTAAACTGCGCAGTGCGTGCATCTCCAGCTCTTATTGGAAACAAAACGAATCCACCGAATAGTCTCTGTTGCTTGTAACTGTATCAGGTCCTCTTCAACTACTAGCACAGAAATTCTCAACCGGTGGGTTGCAACCCCTTTGGGGGTCGCCTATCAAATATCCCGCATGTCAGGGTTCAGAACAGTAGCAGAATTACAGTTAGGAAGTAGCATCGAGGATAATTTTATGGCTGGGGTCACCACAGCATGAGGAAGTGTTATCAAAGGGCTGCAGCATTAGGAAACTGAGAGCCACTGGTAACAGTACCTTCCGTGCCCGAGGTTCGGTGTCATTGATTTTCACAGAGAACCCTGGCAGGAGTCTTTCCAAGTATGTTACAATGTCGAGCAAAGTGTATGTCCAGGTTGGAGAGGCTTCTCCAGCAGACAGAGCGAGCCATGCTCATATGCTATTTGCTTCTCAGGGTGTTCCACTTCAAGTTTCTCTGTCTCTGTACTTGGTATTTTTTTTTTTTAGAGTCACATAGGTCATCCAACCACACACATGACTGCTTTTTGGGGAGAAAAGTCAAAAGTTCTGTTTTTCTGCATTTTTGATATCTTAATAATAATAATTTTGATATTATTGAAATTATCTTGAAATAGGCTATTTTGAACATATTATTGCATCCAATAGGAATAAATGCTATCCAATGAAATTGAATAAAACCGCTGATAATTGGGTTGGGATGAAGTTAAATTTAGTCGGTAACACGTCCCAAAAATTCATGGCTAGTAACAATGAGATTTATAACCCCAATTTTGATTTCCTTGTGATTTCTAGACTTATGTATCTAATTGTTCTCTATTTTCTGTTAGATGTTTTAAAATAGGCATCACCAGGCCACCATTTTGGTGTTTTTCCCTCTGCCCCTCCCCACTGCCCCAGGTTTCCTCTTCCACTACACCTGTTCCTTGCACCAAGGTGCTCAGATCCCACCCACAGAGCACTCTTGATTCCTTTCTTCCCCAGAGCATGGCAATCTCACCTTCAGAATATGTCATGAATGTGACCAATTTCCATCTCTTGCTCTGTCATCCAGCAGTTCAGAATCTCTGACAATCTCTGCTATGGACCGCCAAGTCCTGGCTTCCATTCTTGACCCCTACAGCTAACGGCTCCGCCCCTCCCGCCTCAGTGCTCAGACCTCCTGTGGTGCTGATGACCGTGTGTGCCAGGCCCTTACGCCCTGCCCTTTGCGATCCTTTAAGGCTCATTACAGCTCGTTCCTGTTACCTGGCTATGTTGCCTTAGCCTTTCAGAATTTTTCCGCCTCAGAGTTTGCTTTTGCCTGTTACTCTTGAGCCGTCCTCCCCGTCCTCCCCTCGTGCCTTCATGGGCTTTGATCTCCTTCACGGCACGTGGGTCATTTTCAGCTCAAAAGTCATTGTCCTCCAATCTTCTTGGGCACGGAGGAGCATACCTCTAATCTGAGCACTCAGGAGCCTGAAGCAGGAGACTGTACTGAGCACTCAACTAGAGCAAATAAGAAAACTAAGGATCAGGGAATTGTCCAAGCTAGGGTTCAACATTTGGAGAAAAACAGGAGGGGGAATAAGGATGGCTATGAAAATGGCTGCTTTCTAACAATCCTTTTTTAATAAATAAGCTTAAACTAAGATAGCATTTATTGACAGTGTCTTTTGTCTATTGCATGGCAGAGGTGAATACAAGATTGTACAGTACATGTCACTGCATGCTTCTAGATGCAGAAGAGACCAATCTGGTTGGGAATCCGCCGTGGTAGCCTGCTGGGACATTATGGGACCATGCCTAGGTACCGACGACGTTCATACTCCATGTAGTTGGCTCCTGATGCTTTCTGTTTTAGGGGAAACTAGAACCTCAGGAGCGTTGCCAGGATTCGGTATCTCCCCGCGATACTGAAAAAAATCAGTGACTAGATCCTGTTACAGGTGCTTTCCTAACCCGAGTCTTGGCCTCTGTGGCACCTTCCTTCCCACTGCCCTCCTTGGGGATGAGGCCAAGCCATTGGAAGCAGGTAGAGCGAACTGAGCCTTCGCTAGTCATTTTAAACTAGAAACCTTTATCTTGGGGGACTCGCCTGGAGGAAAGGGAATTGTGTGGATTTTGTTGTCAGTAAGAGAAGCCTTTTTCTGTTTTCAACTTTCTTTTTGCAACATCCATTTCTTTCTCCCTGTATATTTGCCTTTTGTCTTTGCCTCTGCCCTGATTACTTTTGATTTCCCTCACTTCTGCCTGTCTTTTTCCTAACTCTGCCCAGAGGCAGCAAGCATTCAGAGAGGTGAACACCGAGGTCATCTCTGGAAAGCAATGCCACACATACAGGGGCGCCCCCTCTCCCCCCCCCTTGGCACTTCTCCCCAGGATGGACAAGGACTTGGGTTCTCTGCTTGTGCGTTATGATGAAATGGAGGCAGAGGAAGGGAATGGGAAACAAATGGGGCTTGACTTCATCACACCAGGAGTTCAGTCGTCAGAATAGCAAGTTAATTTATCACATCATGACACATTCCAGCTTATAGAATCAAATCGGGTCAGATTTCACAGTTTTTCAGCTTTCTGGGGGGGCTTATGGAGTCCTTGCAACCTCCTGTCTATGTGTATCCTCAAAAACGTGCTGCTTTCTGAATCTCTGGGGCTGCGTTTGTTTTGGCTGAACTCCATGTGCCCAGTAGCAGACTGGCCTGGTTGTCCTGAGGGAGGATGGAGAACTTCCCACAGCAGCGACTCTACAGGGAAGTGGCTGGTCTCAAGAAAACCCTGAGTCTGCCAGTGAGAGCCTCAGTTCTTTCTGCTGGGCAGGAGTAGGTAATTCAGGCAAGAGGCTTGGATCAAGCTTGATTTCTGCTGCTGTGATGAGGCTCACAGCGAAGCAGAGCCTTGGGACTGGAAAAACACTTCAGAAATCAGCCATTCTGACCACTTCTATTTGTCTTCTCTCCATCTGAGCTGTGGCAGGAGATTTCCAAGGCCTAAATTGGCACACTGAAGTTTATAATCTCAGGAGAAGCTCTGATGGTAGGAACACTCTTTCTTGTGGGATCAACATGTCTCTTCTTCTTGGTGGATTTTCTGCCTGGCCTCTCAAGGTTCAGAGTCCAGGGTGGACTCTGGAAAACAAATTTTAGAACAATCTAAAAGAACTGGGTCTTAAAACCCACGACCGGAATGGATTTTATCAAGTCCTCTGGATAAAAAGGACTCAGACCCTGATGACCAATGTCAGAGGAACTGGTTGAAGCAAGGTGTTCCACAAAAGCAATGAGTTCAATCAGGAGGTGTGTTTCCCTTTCTTGAACATTCTCACGATTAATTCTTTAGTAGTTAGCATGGAGACAGGGTCATTAGTTAGATGCTACTGGGGGACAGGGTGGACAATAAAAAGAGATGCCCCAAATTATTGGAAAACTCCCAAATGGTGATGTCCTTTCTGGTATGACTGGGATCATCGCTTCAAAAAGGACATTGGCATACAACAGCACTTTGGAAATATGTTAAAAAGTACCTGGTGTGAGGGAAGTAAAGACCTTCAGCTCCTGGGTCAAACTAGGGCCTTCTCTGAGCCGCTACCAAGCAGGGATCTGAACCTTAGAGTCACCCTTCAGTCTGGCTGGGCTCGCCACTCTGTTCCTCACCATTTGTTTGCCCCATAAAGATCTGTTTATCTCAGTTACAAGCGGACGCTGGGTCCCATAGGCACGGGGCCTGGAACGGGCCAGTGCTCACTACCTTCTGAAGCTCACGGTGGAGTTTGCTTTATCAATTCTGCTGACAGGTTTGGATGAAATTTTGCTGTTCACTAATAGCTTTTCTCTTCCTAGCGCTATGAAGATGCAGGCAGGGCCAGAATTTTCCTGGCCTGCTTTCAATAATGGCATTATATTTTTTGATTCATCAAATAGAAACCCTAAATCCAATTAGCCATCTGGCTTAACTGTCCATCAATTAAGTGTGAATTCCTACACTAATATGTGTATATATTTGTAAATCCTCATCAAATCTATATGTTCAAAGACCACCTTAGTGCCTCAACACACTTTGGATTATTTTATGGCCAAAAAAGAAAACACATTGCTTCTCTTGTGTTCTAGTACGAAAATAAAAGTTGAATGCTGAAAATACATGGAGTACACGAGCAGTGAGTTTCAGTACACAATGGTGTTGCCCAGGGAAACACAGTATTAGGAAACAGAAGCCAAGCCTGGAGTTTGGGGAGCGGGGCAGTAGCAGCAAGGTTCATATAAGAAAATGAAGCTGGGGACAAGGTGCCTTTCAAATACATGGAGTCAGTCTTCAAACTTCTTTCCTTTAGGATCCAAGGTTTAGAAACGGCGGTCTGTAAATATGCAAGTCCCCCCCAGGCAGGCAGAGAACACAGCGTGATCACTAAGAGCCCCTTTCAGTCAACAGAAGGCAAACAAAAGCTCAGTAGGCACGTCACCTAAATGGAAGGATAAATTCAGTTTTCAAATGACATAGAGGTCCTGTCCTTCAGCATGACAAGCAGAAAAGATGATTAGATGATTTTTAAAAAGTGCATCCTTTGTCTTAGCTCATCGACAGCATCCAATAAACACACTCTTAGAGCGCTTGGAGATCAGTATGGGCAGAGTATAGGGAGCCTGCCTTGGGGCTTGAGATTGAATCAGTCTTGGAAAAGATACCCTGGGTTTTAGCTTGGCACGTGATAGGGACCACCAAGCTCTGGGTTTGTCCTCCCGTTCATTTTCCATCATCTCTCCTCGTTTTCCTTCTGTGTTTTTCTTCTATTGTCTCATAAATTTCAGGAACTCGGGGATGGGCAGAAAGTTCTGGAGTGTTTAGGAGCATTAGGGCAGGGCTATGCTGCTCCATGACAATTCATACCTCAAATTGGTCTCAAGTGACTTCATCTCATTCCCAGAGGTGAGGAGGTGAAGGTGCCCTGCACTGTCCACTACAGATGCGGCTAACCATGTGACGGTTTACTTTGAAAGTAACTAGAGTCAAACGGATACCCAGTTTCTTCGTCCACACCAGCCAAGCGACTGGAACAGTGAATAGACAGACATTTCTAGTGTTCTCTGTTGGAGTAGAACTGCTTGACTGCTTACTTTGCCCATTCCCTAATTCACGCCCTGAAATACCCATCCACCTGCCTGCTCAGTGTGTTGGGTTTAAATGTCACCTCTGTAACTCCTGCCTTTGCAATTATCAAACACGGGCGCACGTGTGTCACGCACACACTCGTACCGTGAACATCTACACGTACACATGGACACGTTCTTTTCAGAGTCAGTAGGTTTAGACTAGCTCAGCCTCCATTATAGCTCAGTGTTCTAGGGCCACTCGGCTTTAGGTGTGTGGGCTAAGAGATTGCTGCTCTACCACATTTAAACCAGATCCGCACGAGACACAAAGGGTGTTTGAAACCACAGTGGAGATTCGGATAGAAGTATGTGAAGACTTTTAACACGTGCCTAACATTTTCTGTGTTTACCTCACACACGCATTCCCAAGAACAGGCATTTTTTTTTTTTTCTCACTGGGAGAGCAAAAGAGCCATACCAAAAGGCAAGGTTTGCAGCCTTCGGCTCCTACTCACTGTTTAGCAGTGGCAGACTATTGAATGTCTGCTGTCCAGTCAACCTGCTAAGTCTTCCGGTAATCCCAGTCCAGTCTTTATCTTCCGGTATAGCTTTGTAATGTGTATATTTATGACTAATTTGCCTTTCTCCTAATGCCACCTGCTTGCTCTCCTTAAGTCCCTGCTTCCTGCTCTGAAGACCTTGTCCCTGGTCTTTCCTGTGTGTTCTTGTGTATATTCTGTACACTTCTGACGGATATGTCTTAGAAAAGCTTGGAAACTCTAAAGTCCACGTGAAAGGCATACGTAATATATAATATACGTAGTTTATGAAAACAGTGAGTGTTATTGCATTCCTCTCAGTCACTCAAGGATGAAGAAGAGTGCCCAGCTGTTGAATTAAGAGCGGCAAGGCTGCGTCCCCGGCACCCGGCCGCCCGCATGGCAGGCTTATGCCCAGAAATAATTACACGGAAACTGTATTCTTTCAAACACTGCCTGACCCGGCTAGTTCCAGCTTCTTATTGGTTAGCTCTTACATATTGTTCTAACCCATTTCTAATATTCTATGTAGCCCACGAGCTGGCTTACCAGGGAGGATCTTAACCTGCGTCTGTCTGGAGTGGGAGCATCATGGTGACTCTCTGACTCAGCTTCTTTTTCCCAGCATCCTGTTCTGTTTACTCCGCCTACCTAAGGGGTTGGCCTATCAAATGGGCCTAGGCAGTTTCTTTATTAATAAGAAATCACTCCCACATCACCCAGCAGATGTTACTTAAATGTCCCTCCCCAATTTCATAAAAAAAAGTAGTATATATTTTTGTTTGGTGTTTGGATCTCTCTCTCTCTCTCTCTCTCTCTCTCTCTCTCTCTCTCTCTCTCTCTCTCACACACACACACACACACACACACACACACACGCTCTCAAACACACACTCAAACTCACACTCTGCATTTTTTCTATTACTGTCTTCTTTTCACAACATTCCATTTATGGACTTATTCATTGGTGATGTGTTCTTCAGTAATAATTATTAGGCTCCAAATTACATTTTTGAGAATAATTAATTTCAGCATGTATATGCGTCCATAATATTTCTATCCATATAGGAACCCGTTATGTGAATCCGTTACAATTTATTTACCCATTTTATTTATGATGGGCATTTGGGCGCCGACTCTTACTGCTTTTGTTATTATTACCAAATATATTATGGACAAGCACATGCTTCTCGACATGCCCCAGATGTCTTTGGATAGTCTCTTCAGGGTGCACTTGCTTCGCAATTTGTTTGAGCATTCTTCCACATTCATTTCCCGCCTATTTACTCCCTTCTGCCTACCTCATCTCTCTACAGTAATCTGTTTACTCTCCTGCTAGGTGAGGAGGCTAATTGTTTTCCCCTCAGAGCAGGGTCATTTTAGAGGAAAAGTGTAGCATGATTAATAAAACCCAGAGACAGGAACTGGGATTCAACCTGAAGGAAGGTCAGAAAAGCAAAACAGCCAGCCACTGGCTCTTACCTCTACCTCAGTCCAAAATGGCAATCCTGCCTCCAGGAGTCTCAGATTGAGACGGTGTGTGAGAGCTGTCTCCTCCCTTTTATATTTCTCTCTAGGGATGGGTGGGATTAAAGGCATGCACCACTGGGATTAAAATCATGCACCTCCCGGTCTCTATGGCAAACTAGTGTGGCTACTTGGATTAAAGGTGTGTGTCACCCTGCCTGGTCTGTAAGGCCGACTGACCAGTGGGGCTGTTTTGCTATCTGATCTTCAGGCAAAGTTTATTTATTAAAATACAAATGAAATATAACTACATAAAAGGTCAGGCTTCCTGGAAGTATTAGGGTTGGAGAAAAGACCGATTTTGTTTGAACCCCATTTCTTCTACAAGATGTGTGCCCATGGGCTAATCATTCAGAGCAATGAAAAGTGGTATCTTTCATAGAGGTGACATGAATATTCAACCAAAGAACACATATATGGCTTTCAACACTTAGCATGGAAGGTAGTAGGCAGCCAATATCTTTTGGCTCCTTCTTCTCCTTGTTAGAAATAAAATATTCTATTACCTGCACCATACCTTATGCAGAGAAAGCAAGAGTCATGTCCATGCCATTGACCAGTAAACTATAAAGAGAAAGAAGCATCTCCTTCACTTCCAGTGTCTCAGACTGACCTAGTTCATGTCCTTGTCTGGCCACCACAAGTTGACAGCATGTCATCGGGCTGGCAGGGTGTGACATGGGTCACCAACAGCCACTGGTCTGTTCCTGCATTCACACACAAAAGGGTCATGAGGCAGCCGGGTGAATGAAACAAAGTCAACCGTCCATCTCAGATGTGCTCACGGACTAGAGTATGACCTTTCAGAAGAGATAAACCTCAGTGGGTCTATGTCAGTCTCTAGGCAAGGGTGGGAAGTGGCCAAAGTGAAGGACACATTCAGTGGTTAGCAATTGTTGAAGTGGAATCCCACAAAGGCCTTTGCCTCCGTGGTCTCGATAATAACCTTTCTGTTGCCCTGGAAATGAGCTTATATGTTTGGCTTTTCAAAGGCTTATTATCCTGGGGTTACTATGGCCACGGGCAGAACATCATGCCACAATGGGAAACACGCCTCCTAAAAGGCTGCGAGGAGGGAAAAGAATGCCGGTCATAAAAATACAGAACATTTGCAAGAAATATGAGAAGTTGGGCAACCAAGCCCTATGTGGCATATGAGTTCAAAGCTAAGCATGATTTACTTTGAAGTCCAGAATCTAGGAGGCTGTTATAAAAAAAAAATAGCAAGTCAGAGTCTTTCCTGGGTTACATAGTGAGCTCCAGGATAGCCTGGGCTACATAGCAACACCTTAACTAGGAAAGAAAGAAAGGAAGGAAGAAAGAAAGAAAGAAAGGAAGGAAGGAAGGAAGGAAGGAAGGAAGGAAGGAAGGAAGGAAGGAAGAGAAAAAGAAAAACAAATTGCTGTTCAAAGTCATGATAAAATGTACATATCACATAGAAGAGAACCTAGCTCGCCAGTACAAGATGGAGAGAATTCTGGGTAAGCTGGTAAACAGGTGAGGAGCAATGAGGTTGAGAGGAACCAGAATTATTATAAAAATATGTATTGGACTTGGTTCAGGGAAAAACAGAAAGAAAAGAAAAGAATGCTCTAAGGTAATAAGAAATTCTAACATCCATTAGTGTCAAAGTCAGGACAATGGTCATAAACATAAAGAAACCGAAGGATGCAAATCTATGGGAAATAGGGAGTGGTTAATAAATAATTGGCAACTTATACTTGGATTTATGGAAGAAAATGTGGTGATACATGTTAAACACTAATTATGGAAAATGAGTCAGTTTTTGTTTTGCAATCCTCCTGCCTCTCTCTGCTTCTCAAGTGCTGGAACCTATAGGTGTGTGTCAATAAACATAGCCAGATGAGTCCATTTTGTACATCGTTGTCAAAAGAAAAATAAAATATTTCAACGGTGAACCATTTTATTATTATAAATTGCTAATGATTTCGTTGTAGCCTAAATTGAAGACCTTCTAATAAGCAACACAATTCATTGAGCACTTGAAAATACAGTAGAATCGAAAGTATATTAGAGTATGTTTCCTAGGGTAAGGGGAGTTAGCATTTTGTGACATTTGTTATTGTCAATAGCAATGGAAGAAGTGGGTGTGTATGAGTGGTGTGTGTATATGTGTGTTGTATGTATATGTGTGAGTATATGTGTATGTGTGTTGTGTGTGTGTATGTACAGTTTGTATGTGGTTGGAAAGTGTGAAAGCTATCAATGCATGACTTCTCATGGGTTCTTCCAATGTTGTGTGTGTGTGTGTACAGTTTGTATGTGGTTGGAAAGTGTGAAAGGTATCAACACATGATTTCTCATGGGTTCTCCCAATGATTCTTTGTTAAATGATTTGTGTTCCGGAGTGCCGCCCACCACGCCCCCATGTCTGCGCTCTGTGTGCTGGCACCCAGTTCGCCAGCTTTGGGCAAGGGGCTGGAGGTTAAAATACACAAACACACACAGAGAGACAGTGACATGGGTCATCCTTGAATTCCCCAGGAATGCCCCCTTTATTGTGTTCAGGGGCAGATTATATAGAGATAGCCACACCCCAGCCAAACCCACCAGAAACCACTCTCCTGCCATCAGGAACTCCTGAAGGTCTTGTGCTCAGAGCAGTTGTAGGCACTCAGATCAGGGGATTACAAGAAATTCAGGATCTGGGGTCTCACTGCTCCCAACACCGGAGCTGGAAATAGTTTTGTCGGATTTCAACGAAGTCTTGTCAAGGATAGCATTGCTTTTCACTGAGTGAAATTTGAGTGGCAGGATCTCCATTTTGTACTGCAAAGAAAAGGTAACTTAAAAACTGGGTGTGCTGGTGCACACCTTTATTCCTAGCACTTAGGAGGCAGAGACAGGTGGATCTCTGTGGTTTTGAGGCCAGCCTGGTTCACATAGTGAGTTACAGGACAATCAGAGCTACTAGGTGAGACCCTGTCTCAAAAAAAAAAAAAAAAAAAAAACCCAAAACCAAAAAAAAAAAAAAAAANCAAAACCAAAAAAAAAAAAAAACACCAACCCAAAACAACAACAAAGAAAGAAAAGGAAAGAGAAATTAATTACTGAAAAACATAATAAAACTGAAATGCCTGTGGTCTATTCCTCAGTTGTTCCCAAGGCCTAGAACTAGCAGTGGCAAGTAAACGGGATGCTTAATGACATGAAAATATTTTTTGTATTTGTTTTATTATTTCTGAGTTGATTATAATTACCTAATTAACTGAATATACAACTTCATGAGTTAGAATGGATGCCTGTATGCACTTTTAAAAAGCCTATTTGTGGCTGGATATGATGGCACATGCAAATAGCTCAGCACTAAGAAGGTGAATGTAGAAAGGTCTTGAGTTCAAAGCCAGTCTGATCTTGTCTCAAACTCATCACTATTAACAACAACAACCACAACAAGCATAAATTGCCAATTATTTACTAGTTCCTTAGTTAGTAAAAACATTTTTTTAAATTTTTTTGGGGGGGTGTCTAAGTTTAGGGTTTCTGTTGTTGTTTTAAAATATCATGGCCAAAAGCAACTTGGAAAAATAAGAAGGGTTTATTTCATGTTATAGCTTGTAATTCGAAGAGGTCAGGATAGGAACTCAAGGCAGGAAGCTGGAGGCAGAAGCTGATACAGAGGCCAAAGAGGGGTGCTGCTTTCTGGCTTGCTCCTTTTGGCTTGCTTAGTCTGCTTTCTTACAGAATCTAGGACTACATGCCCATGAGTGGGAATACTCTCAATGGTCTGGACCCTCCCAAAATAATCACTAATTAGTGAAACGCTCCACTGTCTTGCATACAGGCCAATCTATGGAGACATTTCTTATTTAGCAATTCATCTTTCCAAATGAGTACAGTTTGTGTCAAGTTGACATAAAACCAACATTATTGACCCCTTGTTATCTTGACACACGAACATATTGCTATCCAACTAGAACTTTCCTTTCTCATTTGCCCCTAAATTGACATGCTAATATTTTCAAATTTTCGTTTTATTTCATTTGTGTGTACGAGTGTTTTGCCTGCATGTATGTTTATGTACTACCTGTGTGCCTGGTGCCTGTGGAGGCCAGAAATGGGTGCTGATCTCCAAGAGATGAACTTACAAATTATTCTAAGCTGCCATATAGGTGCTGGGAATTGAACCTAGATTGCCCGGAAAAACAGCCAGTGCTTGTACCACTAAGCCATCTCTCCAGCCCACATATCAATAGTAACATCACAATATAAAACATTCCAGCTTTTAGAAGTACACAGTCTTTAACGATTCACTTTAAAGTTTCACTCTCTTTAAAACCATACAAAATCTCTTTCAGAGCATGAAGTTTTTCTAAATTATTTAGTTTCTCTAAAATATCGTTTCTTTAAAACATTCAAAATCTGCCTAAAATTCCAAAGTCTCCTAACTGCGCTCCTTAAAATAAAAAATAATTTGTCTGATTGCTTACTTCAACAAGGAAGATTCATTAGATCAAAGCAAAACCAAAGTCCAACAGTATAAAAAAAAACCTCATTGTTGTGTATCTGGGATTCACTCACGGTCTTCTGGCCTCCAAAGGGCCTTGGACTGGCTCTCTTTTTCCAGCTCAACCATCTGAGGCACACACAGCTCGCCTCAGAGGTTTAGGCCAGCTCCATTCCACTGTTGTCCTTGGTGGTATTTGTATCTCTAAAATACTCCTGTCTCCACTGTAACTGGGCTGGACCTCTTACCAACAGCTCCTTCTGGGCTCTCTGTAAGGTTGCTCATCCTGCCACATGATGCTAAGCCTCAAGTTTTTTTGCTTGACTCCCTCCAGTCCTGGGGCTTTTACTACCTGTAAAGGAGAGGCAGGAGGACAAATTCCAGTCTCATCAAGCAGAAGAACTTGGCCATGTGTGTGAGTCCAGGATACAAGGAAGGGCTGGAATTTCCCCCTGAGACTAAGGCCAGGCCTGTGTCAGAAGTGTTTCTCTGCGGAGGCCTAGAGAGGAATGGAGTGAGGCTGTGAAGGCGAAGCCTGAATTTCAGCGGAGACCGCACGTGTTGGAGATGCCAGAGCCGTGGGATGCCTCCCAAGGAGAGCTGCTAACAGGGAGTGGAACCAGCCAGAGAGAAGTGTGTTGCAGTCAACAAAGATGAAAGGAGTTGGAAATCTGAAAAGTCCTTTGACATCAGACATGGAGATGCAAAATTTTGAGTTTGCGCCGCTGGATTTTTGTCTAGCTTTGGTCAATTATTTCCTCACTATACCCCCTTCTGGAATGCTCATGCATATTCTGTGTCATTGTATGCTGGAAATATGACATCTCCTTTTTTATTTTGATTTTACAGGTTGTTGGCAGAGGCCGCTTGTTCATTTCCAAGCCACCCTGACTCGAAATAATGATATAGAAATCTGTATTAATTGCAATAGTGTTTGGCCAATAGCTTAAGCGTATTTCTGGCTAACTTTTTTTTTTTCTGGCTAACTCTTATATCTTAAATTAACCCATTTCTATTAATCTGGTATCATCATGTGACTGTGGCTTACTGGCAAGGTTCCAGTGGGCTCCAGCGGAGGTTTTGTCTCCTGCGGGCAGCTACAGGGCTTCTCATGACTCCGCCTACTCTCTCCTCCTCTATCTGTTTGGAACTCCCACCTTGTTCTATTCTGCTAAGCCACTGGCTGAAACAGCTTTATTCATTAACCAATAAGAGCAAAATATAGACAGAAGGAGCTCCCAAACCAACAGGTGGTTACATGAATGCTGGGCAGTGGTGGCACGTGTCCTTAATCCTGGCACTTGGGAGGCAGAGGCCAGCCTGGTCTACAGAGCAAGTTCCAGGACACCCAGGGCTACATAGAGAAACTCTGTCTCAAAAAACAAAATGCAAAACAATGAGAAAGAGAGAGAGAGAGAGAGAGAGAGAGAGAGAGAGAGAGAGAGAGAGAGAGAGAGAGATTATCATGAGTATTAGAAGAGATTTTTTTTTTTTTGTTTTTTCAAGACAGGGTTTCTCTGTGGCTTTGGAACCTGTCCTGGACCTCTCTTTGTAGACCAGGCTGGCCTCAAACTCACAGAGATCCACCTGTTTCTGCCTCCTGAGTGCCACCACCACTGGGCCGACTATGAGGACTTTTGATGTTGAACTAAATGCATTTTGCCTTATGATATCTCTACAACCCTATAGGGGCCAGGGAGTGGAATCTGGTGTTTGAAATAAGAATGGCTCCCCTAGGCGCATGTATTTGAATGCTTAGTCATCAGGGAGTGGGACTATTTGAGAAATATTAGGAGGTATGGTCTTGCTGAGAAAATGTGTCACTGGCACGGTGGGCTTTGAGTTTTATGAGCTCATGCTGGGCTCAGTTCTCTCTCTGTGCTTGTGGGTCAGGATGAGGTCTTCATCTCCTTCTCCAGTACCACGCCTGCCTGCTGCCACCCCCTCCCTGTGATGATAATACCAAGCTTCTGAAACTGTAAGCAAACCTCCAATGAAATGTTTTCTTTATGAGAGTTGTCTTGGCAATGGTGTCTCTTCACAGCAACAGAACAGTGGCTAAGACAATACCTGAGCCTGCCCTTTACTAATGGCATCTCCTGGTCTCTCACTGTGCCAATCCATAGCTGCTTCCCATGACCCCTTTGGGCCTTAAAGGCAAGTGCCACCTGGGAGACTCTTTTTAAACATTTGGCTACCAGCACAAGCTTGGCCCACTCTGACGCACAGGTTCTGTGTGCTGATCTTGAGAACACACCTCCTGGAAGATTTTGCCTCATTGATGCTAGTCCCTTAATCACAGATGGTTCAAATGACCCAGGTGACCAGTATCCACTGTCCCAGCAAAGCAAGGGTTACACTCTAGTTGTTCTTAACTAAAAATACTGCATGACCTCGAGAGAATCTTCTCTTGCCTCTGAAACTTCGCAAGCGAGGTCTCCGTTGTCTGCACTACTGCCTCTCAACGTTCTTCTCATCTCCCAAGCTCCCACAGAACAGTTCCCTGAGCTCTGAGCACGCAGGGACATTCTAGCCCAAACTTCCAGTCTTCCCCAGTCCTCACAAAACAACACAGCCATGCTTGTTACAACAATAGTCCGCTCCCTAGAACATTTTTGTGTTAGTTAGGCCTTCTGTTGCTATAATAAACACCACCATCAAAAGCAACTTGGGGGAAAAATGTTCACTTCATCTTATAGTTTATAATCCTTTTTTTAAAAAAATATTTATTTACTTATTATATATACAATATTCTGTCTGCCTGTATGCCTGAAGGCCAGAAGAGGGTACCAAACTTCATTACAGATGGTTGTGAGCCACCATGTGGTTGCTGGGAATTGAACTCAGGACCTTTAGAAGAGCAGGCAATGCTCTTAACCGCTGAGCCATCTCTCCAGCCCCCTATAATCCTTTTTTTTTTTTTAAATAAGCTTTTTTGTTATTGTTTGTTTTGTTGTCTGTTTGAGACAGAGTTTCTCTGTGAAGCCCTGGTAATTCTCAAATTCACTTTGTAACCCAGGCTGACCTTGAACTCAGAGATTTGTCTGCCTCCTAAGTGCTGGGATTAAAGGCACGTGACACTACCACCCAGTTAGTTTGTAATCTTTTATCCAGGGAACTCAGGGCATGAACCTGAAAGGAAGAACTGGTACAGAGGCCATGGAGGGGTGCTGCTTGCTGGCTTGTTCCTCATGGCTGGCTTAGCCTGCTTTCTTCTAGCATCCAGGACCACAGGCTTAGGGGTGGCCCCACCCACAATGAGTAGCCCCTTCCACTTCAACCATTAACTAATAAAATCTCCCACGGTCTTGCCTACAGGCCAGTCTTATGGAGACATTTTCTCAATTGAGAATTTATTTTCACACGACTCCAGTTTGTGTCAAGTTGACATAAACTTAGCCAACACACTGAGGGATAAGTATGGATCAGCTTTGTGCGCCAGAGTTATTTGTCTTGAGACTGTGTCTTTCTCTGTAGCTCCTGAACTCAGAACAATGCCTCCTGCTTCAGCCTTCCCAGTAGTGGGATCACACATGTGTGCTACCATGTGGCCCGTGCCTCATTTTATCCAGCAACCAGTACAAAACCTAACAAGAATACACACGACCTTTGCTGGCTTTTAATAAGCAGGGGCCCAGGCTATTCCTCCTTGTTATGTTCCTGGCTCTTATTTATAAAGTCCATTTGGGTCGCGCGGGAATGATGACGCATTGTCTCAACAGGCTAACTCCATGGCAAGAACTCCACAGAGTGTTGCCAGCAAGCTTTAGTGGTGGCGAGGGAGTTAGGCTTCCTTACACTCTGTCTCTTCGCGCATTGGTCAGAGATGTTGGTGAACCTCAAAAGGAATTCTTGATGTGTCATCATGGGCTCATGAGGTAAATGTGCTTTTTTTTCCTCCTCTCCCAATCTGTGGCTCTAACAAAGATTCCATTGCTATATTTTTTCACTTTGTGCATAGTTGCATGTGTGCCTTGTGTACATATGGCTTGATTTTTGTTAAGTGTTTTTAATACTCTGACTATCCTATCCTTACATTTTATAAGCAAAACTCCTGGAACTTTAATCATAACCGATGCATATAATTCAACTTATTGGTATAACACAGTAAAACTGAGTTTTGATAGGAGTTGGCTCATGTCCATGCATACAAGACTGGTTTAAAAATGCTGTATTAAAAAGATATAACAGGGATGGGCATATGACTCAGTCGGCTGAGTATTTGTCTAGCAAATATGAAGCCCTGTGTTTGATTCCCCAGCACCGCACGAGGCTTGCGTGGTAGTATATCTGTAATCCCAGCACTCAGGAGGTGGAGGTGGGAAGATCAAAGCTCAAGGTCATATTTGGGTATATAGTAAGTAGGGGGCTAGCCTGGGCTACATGGGACCCTGTCTTGCAATTGGAGGCTTGGTGTGTGGCCACCTTTGCCCATCTGTTCTCACGGACCTCCTGCTTCTCATCCTCGCTAGTTTTTGACCCGATTTTAACAATGATGAGACAACATTATCTTTCTGCTCCAAACGCTTAAGAGCTTTAATGAATAGTACCGATTCAGCTCATTCTTAGCAGTTTTATTTTTGCCGAGTGATTTGTAATCAGCTTTATTCGTTATTCTAAATGGGGATTTAGGATGTCACGTCCTAAAGAAAACACTTTATGTTAGCGGACGGAGGGGATTCCTTCCCAGCGTTTGTCTAAATAGCACAATTACGGCTGCATCACTCATGCATTGTTTGATTATTTATTCCTTAATCTGTCGATGTAAATACAGCACTCCAGCCTGTAGTTATAAAAAGGCTGCACACCTGAGTTGTGAGGCGTGACTGATATCTGGAGGAATATAAGAAGCTGAGGGGAGGATGTGCTCATAGCTGAAACACTGATAAAGAAAGGGGAATTGGAGCAATAATGTAAGTTACTTCAATATGAATGACAGTTCATTCCGGCCACTTAGAAATCAAGGCTGTCAGAATAATGTCATTTGTGCTTCTAAGAGTGAAGATAAACAGATTACGGAGTATGCCTTTGTAACAAGATCAGCTCGGGAATTTAAAAGTATCTTTATACCCAGTATGACCAAAATCTCCTTAGAATGTATATTTTGAATTGAATTTCATAGACTTTGTGCACCCAGACCTTCTCTATACCGAAGGGATGAAAGTGGACCATAAATGGGATTGTATGGAGGATGCTCTTATATGTGTGTGTTTTACAGCAGACATGTGGGACCCTTTTCACCTGGAGGCCTTGAGAAGGGAGAGATGAGGCACCAGCATCGTTCTGTTTTCTGAAGTTCCTGAGGAGGAAGGGAGTCCTGTGAAGAGGAAAGCAGGACTTACTGAGAGCCCAGAATACCAGGAAATGGCCATACCTGCCTTCGAGCCTTGCTGTCAGGATTGAAATATAATTTTAAGATCATTAGATGATGAGAAACAGATTTCATGAGACGGTTCCCTGGTTGCTATGGTGTTTATAACAGAGGAAAACCATAAACCATAACCCAAGTTTATGGGAAAAGACCCAGTCAAAACTCAGAATTTAAGGTGAACACATCCTTGACTTGGCCCTGCTCTCTGAAAGGATAGAATAATGCAAACAGCGTGGCCCCAAATCACCTGTATAGATATCAGACATGATAAAAAGATTTACGAACGGACGACTCTGACCCAAGTGAAAGGGCATGTCTAAACACAGTGAATCCAATTCTCTGCTTACACTGGCAAAGAAACCAAATTCTGTGCCTAAAAAAACACTTTAGTTTTATTAGCTAAATAAACAGACTAATCAACACTGCACTCCCTTCCTCCCACTTACCCAGAGGTTTTGGAGAAGTTGGCTGCTTCTCAAAGGCTTGCCAGTGACTTCAAATGTTGAACTGATGTTCCAAAAACCTCTAAATTCAAACCACAGTTTCCATGGTACTTCCCCGTTAAGTACCAGGACCCTAAGTCGCCTTTGTCTTGTAGCAATGTTCCGAGGAACGAATGGCTGACGTTGAGAAGGGTATTGGAGGTTGGCAGGTACTTCTACTGTTAACATGAATTTTGATTCATCAGACCAATATGGAACATTCTACCGCATCACCTGCTCCCTTTGCCACCCATGGCTTTAGGGTTCCGGTCAGGGTGGAGAGGGTACAGACAGTGTGGGTGGGCCAGCGAGGGATGGGTTGGCTTCTGTGTCCTTTGCAGATTGCAGCTGTCCAAGGCTGAATGATGGGACCTGCAGACAAGAGTGCTGAAGCGGCAGCTTCACTGTTCCTACCTCAGATATGAGATCAGTTACCTCTTTGTCTGTGAGACACCTGGGTGGCTTTCACAGCGCTCCAGATGGGGTTTATCAATAAACATAAACATTCGTGTGACCTTTTTTTTTTTCCTCTCCTGGGTCTCTTCTTAGGAAGATTTGTGGAAGAGTGTTAACTCTTTTCTTTTCATTTGTGATGAGGATGTGATACTTTCTGTGCCGTCCGTATTCCTTGTGATCAACAAGGCTGTGCCATAATCTAGGCTCCATTCCCAATGTGTGTTATTTAGCTTTATACTAAAGTCAGAAAGAAAAAAAGTGGATTTCTGTAGTTTGGAGTCTTTCAGAATGAAAGCTAACACTTACTGACCATTTATGATGTACGGGCGTTCTGAGCACTTTATACCCATTTAGTTCATGTCTTTGCATAACCAACTGGTGAAGTAGATATCTTTTATTAATGGAGAAACTGAGTCTTAGAGAAGTTAGCTCATACTGGCCAAGGTCACATTGCTAGTAAATGAATGATTTAAACCAATGCACTGTGAAACTTGAGTAGGCCATCTTAATTATGAAGTAATAGTCTCTTTTCCTTGATAGTGATCTATAGTTGGAAGAAGCTGAACCCACTCCCCACTCCTTACTATTTTATCTCATACATATGTGCATGTGACTGATACCTATAGACCCTGTTTCCAAGGATACAGGACTTGCTATTATAAATGCACAAATACTTTCCAATGCCATGTTTTGGTGCTGGGTGAAATTGCAGTTAGTTTTCTGTACATTAAATTGTTCTCCCATGGAATGCCTCTGTATTTCTATACTTAATCTAAGACAAGAGTTACAGAAGTGATTCCATTTATTTCTATAATAGTTCTATGAAAGGCAAAAGTATGTTCACCATATAAAATAAACCATCTTAGAGAGTAAGGGCCTGGAATGGGGGGATTTAGACACAGGAAGGGACATGGATGTCACAGAGTTCAGAGAAGTACCATGAGATATAGGAGAATCAGGCTTAGATAAAAAATAAATAAATAAATAAACTGTGATTGACTGAAACAAAATCCTATTGGAAAGAAAGTACACAAATAAAAGGTTGTCTAACAGTACGCAAAGTAGCTCATTAATGAGTGATTTCCCCTCTGTACGCTGTGAACACCCATTCATAAATAAGAAATTGCCTTGGCCTGTTGATAGGGCAGAACTTAGGAAAACTAAACTGAATGCTGGGAGAAATAAGGCGGAGTCAGGAGAAGCCATGTAGCCACTGCCGGAGACAGGCATGCTGAAACTTTGCCAGTAAGGCATAGCCACATGGCATGGCGATACACAGATTTAAGGAGATGGGTTAATTTAAGATATGAGTTAGCCAGAAATACACCTAAGCTATTGGCCAAACATTATTGCAAATAATATGGTTTCCATGTGATTATTTGGGGGTTGAGAAACTGGGAACAAACAAGAGGCCCCCATACAACAAATTGCACTCCAACGTGATCAACTATATCCATGTAAAACCTAAGAAAGTTTGGAAAGGAACTCTAGGCACAAAAAACAAAGTTTAGCCACATTTTTTTTCAGCTGGTAGTATGCAGCAGTTTCCTTAACAGAGGTTTTTCTGATTCAGTAGTAGCAAAAAAAAAAAAGCCATGTGGTTTTGAAACTGCAGCTTTCTGGGCCATTCTGCCAGCATGAACTCTGACTCTTTCAGGAGACCGAGCATTTATATGGGGTTTATGAGCAATATGTTAAGCTTGCTTAATGGCGACATAGACCTACTGTGTGCCTACAAGTGGGGCAATGTGCATGACTCTCAGAGACAGCAATGGACTGGGTGCCATGTTTGACTGGGTGGAGCCAACTGGTAGTGTTGTGGAGTTGGTCTTAGTCATGCCCACTTAGAATTAAAAAAATAAAAAAAGGCACTTCTGGTCAGAAAAGGATTACAGATATGTAATAAAGACAGATTCAGATAAAAAAAGACCTCTAAGTGGGTCACAGTATTGGATAAATGTACGTTGGCTTGGGAGAGAGAAGAAAAAGAGTACAGAGACAGTAGATGTAATATAAAAGAGTACAGACAGTCATAGATTAAAGGAGTAAAGATAATAAAACCAACATTAAACTTGTAGAAAAAGTAATAGAGTAAGAAAAATAAGCCACGTAAATATGGTCTGGATTATGTGTATTATTGTGTTTCCTTTGAAATTTTTTAACTGTGAAGGAGCTAAGTATAGAGAGATATTTCATTATACGGACTGCTAAGCTAAACCAACAAATATATCTTAAAGGTGTCTTGACTTCAAAATATAGGTTTTAGGATATGTTGCTTTGGAAAAGAGGTTATTATTTTGTTTCCACAGAGGACGAGAACCTGTGGAATCCTTTCAGACTAATGTGGTTTGATGGATCAAGACCCCCACCCCCAAAGATAACCATGAATACCCACTAAAATTATTTTGCCCAACAAAATACAAAAAGCATTTTGGAGAGAACTACATCCAAATTCCCAAATATTGTTTATAATAGTTTGCTTACATTTAAAGAGGAATATGCTAAGGAGATTTGTGATGGGGAAATATTGTTAGCCAATTATCTTTAAGAGATTGATCCAAGGATGAGACGTGGCTTTCTGGGACCCAGAGAGAAAAATGTGCGCACAGACCAGGTGCCCTCTCTCTCTGTGGTTCTGCCGTGACTGAGCAGAGCCTGGACTTTCTGTTCCTGTGGTGTGAATTTCTCCTTACAATAAATAAAGATATAATTGTTTATCCTTTAAGCTAGCCTGGTTATTTCATGAATTGAGTTGGCGTCTACAGATTTGTATTGGTATGAATTTTGTTCTATTGATAAAACTTTAAGGTCAATTTTATTATATATGTATTTCTGCTCTTGATTAAGGTATTGTATTAGTGCAGCTCATTTAAAAATATAATTTACAATTAAAAATATAGATTAATAGATAATCATCTCTAATAGTCAAGCTTCTAGTAATGTTAGTTATGTTTTCTAGATATATAGAGATATATTTCAGTTAGATACTCTTCAAATCTTTCAGAGACATTCAGAATATGACATTTAAAATGTTTTAAGAGCTTAAGACTTTTTATGACAGTAAGACACATCTGCTCCTGGCAGCACCAAAGATGGGCATTGAAAAAGCTTCTTATAGTGTTTGTTAGCAGTTTGGGTAAGAAATTACTCTTGCCTGAACTGTTTGATGGTATGCTGTATAAACTGGACATGCAGGACTTTTGGAGAAATGACTGCTGAACTTGCCTAAAGGTAAGATGATCCTTCAGGGTTCTTGCTACATGAAAGAGTCTGCCAGATATTCTACAGGACACAGCAGAAAGTGACTGGCAAATTGTCAATATTGGCAGAACTGTCTTTGAAATTTTCTGCTTCATGGAAAAGTCTATTGAATACTATGGGCCAGTAGGCTGAAGATGGGTACTCCAATGATACAGAAGAATTTTGGGTGATTGCCCAGGCAGCAAGATGTCTCTGTCAATTCTAGAGTTTTGCAAGTTGCTTATAATGCATTTTCTGTTTACTTAGGTAATATTATATCCTTATGGAGTCTTTGATGGTGTTGAAGAATATATAGTTTTAGTTTTCCTTAGTTATGGTAAAAGATAAAGCGGATATAAATATTGTAATGGTAATTCTTGCTTGATAACTGTTTGGTTATGTGCAATTTTACTATGTTAGAATTAAAACCCTCCTTTTTACTTAAACAGAAAAGGGGAGGTAATGTGGGATTCCCCTCTGTATGCTGTGAATACCATTGGTGAATAAAGAAACTACCTTGGCCTATTGATAGGGCACAACTTAGCTAGGTGGGAAAACTAAACTGAATGCTGGGAGAAAGAAGGCAGAGTCAGGAGAAGCCATGTAGCCACCACCAGAGATGGACATGCTGAAACTTTGCTAGTAAGCCACAGCCACAGATTTATGGAGATGGGTTATTTTAAGATATGAGTTAGCCAGAAATAAACTTAAGCTTTTGGCCAAACATTATTGTAAATAATTTGGTTTCCATGTGATTATTTGGGGGCTGAGAAACTGGGAACAAACAAGAGGCCTCCTTACAACAGCTCATGGTGTTTTTTTTTTTTTTATTTGTTTGTTTTGCCACACTCAAAGAGTAAAAACATATGAAGCATGTGACAAAAAGAGGAAGAAAGTGTTCCTGGTACACATCTTTCCTGCAGTGGTAACAGGATAAGAAAGGGATGCTGAGATCTCCTAAAGGAGGGCATACACTTTGGAGAAGCAGAGTATTCCTTCAGTAATACATGTTTACCACCTAGAGCAATATAAAGTACTAAAAATGCATTAAATTGCAACCCCCCTGCATATTTCAAGTATTGTTTAGGGCTATATGCCTGAACTAGGTGTGTGTCTTGGAGAGGGCTAGAATATTTGGTATTCCTAGCTTGATTTTCATTCCTTTAAAGAACATGAGCCATCTAGTGATCTGTGGGATTCTAGGAGAGACATCAGACTGAGCTCTTCAACACAAAACAAACAGGACACTCACTGTGCAGCGAGCAAACAACTTGTGGGATTTCCCTAAAGGCAAGTACAGTGTTCCAGGATGAGAAGGGCTGTCATGTGGCAATATGATTGCTCCATTAACTTACTCTACGGGAGCATTCATTGCCCCACCCAAACAGCAGCATCCAGGTCCCATTGTTGTGCTTTGCTGACAGATGATGTCAGCGGCAGGGAACGTGGAGATAAAAAGGCTGTCTCCTGCCATCATCTCCTTGGGTAGTAGGTGCCGACTCACCAGAATTCGAAGAGTCCGTTTCCAGCTATTCCTTTCTAAGGATGACTGCCGTGTAACCTTCTTCGTGATTAACACATTGCCTATTTCCACGATCACCTCAGATTAGTCTTTTGTGTAAGCTTTCTGAAGACAAGGAAGTCTGTGCCATGTTTTGTTAACTGTTTCTAGTACTCAGCGTGGTGTTTCGCGCATGGTGTTTCGTAACTCTGTTGAATGAATGGGTGCTGTAAAACGATGGAGGAGCACCGCAGGTGATAAAAGACAATTAATTATGCTCTCCAGGCCCAACACTGTGTTCTCAGTTTGTTGGAATCCTTAAAGAAATGAAAGAACGTAATTGCGTTTCAATAAGAAGGAGTCATGTGTCCTTACTTAGGTCGCTAATTCTGCTTTCTGAAATTAAGAAAGGAAGGAAAAGGTGATTGAAAAGAAATAGGTCTGTTCCTCTCTGTAATTTTGACTCGTCTATCAGCCCGTCTTCTAATGATTATAGTGAGGTTACAATTCCAGGAAACAGGAGATGAGTTTAATAATGAAGTCCATTACTGTGCTCATCGTCATACGAGTAGTGGCCTTAACTCAGCCAACATCACCGAAGAGACAGTAAACAGTCTTTCTTCCTCAACAGAACACAGAATATAGATCAAAGCACTAGATACATTTGCTGCGAGGAGAAGGCTTTGCAGCACTCTAGTACTATAAACTGTGCCTTTATGTGGTTACTTAATTACTAGTGACACCTGCTCCCACAACCAGCAGAGGACGTTACTACTGCCACAATAAAAGATGTCATTGAGAGGGTAAATAGAACCAAGCTTTGCATCTGAGATGATCTGATGCCAAAGCTCATGCTTTGTGTTAAATCTGTAATACAAAATAAAAAAAAATCCTAATATAAATGAAAGCTTTGTCGATCCTTCTCAAAGCGATAGACTAGTTATGTCCCAGTTTTAACTAGCATTGTTGGGAAGTCAGGTGTGTGTAGTTGCTAATGAGGTAACCCCTAGTTTCAGTGGTCTCAGTTCAACACTCAACAGGAGACGACCTGAGTTTAGACTTCGTTGCTCTTGCCCTCTCTCTTTTTCAGTCTTCGCTCTTATCTTTCAGGTGGAGTCCTAGTTCCCCAGAGTGGGATTGGCAATCACCAGTGAATGTGGAGCACAGGGGAAACTGGAGTTTGTGGGTTAGCTCAGGAAAGAACAAAAGATCAGCAATGTTAAAGAACATTTTATGCTTGATTTCAGGTCTCGGTGTTTTCAGTGTTGGAGAGACTTTTAAAAAAGAAAAAGACATGTTTATGCCTAGGGTATATGTCTAGAATTGAAATCATGAAGGTTAGAAAGACAAGACATACAAGGATCTGTCAAAGACTTAAGAATTGAGACTACCAGTCCCTCTATTTCCACCTATTGATAGTTCTTGATGTGGCTGTGTATACACTTTTAGTAATGCCGGTCTCTGGTACAGCAATGTTCTATGTATAGTGTCTCTCTAGCTGGGACAATTTAATCTTTGGCAAGGATCAGGGTTCCAGGAAGCTGGGAAGTGATTGGCAACACAAGCTGGGAAGGAAATAAGTGGTTCAGAGCAGGTTGACAGCAGATGTGTCATTTGGCCATAGGAGCACAGAAGCTGTCCCTAGGAGGAGGTCACTTTTAATTCCCTCTTCTCTCTCACATTTCCTTTATATAATGAGAGTGTTTATGGTATGGGATTTACTTTTGTCACATTAGTTTTATTAGGTTGTTTAATTTAAGACAGTGACAAGTGCTGGCTTTATTGAGTTTAATGCCCGTGCCTTTGATGGGAATATGCCCTCCGCCAGCCATATTTTAATTTAGATATATCTGCAGAAGATGTTAGAATGCTTTGTTAAAGATTCTAAATGAATCTTTTCACACCAGTTTTCCATTCCAGAACACCACATCCCATCTGTCGCTCTGTTGCTCCCTGCTCCTGTGTTCCAGAGTAGTTCTGTAGCATTCCAGCCACTGATGTCATGGGACAACTGACTTATCACAGACCTGTGACACAGGAGGTCGGGCTAAGTAAGGAGGCATGGCATAGCCAGCATCCAATAAAGCAAAACAACGAGTGTAAAACCACACTAAGACACCTTAAAGTTTTTATCTCATATCTACTGTATACGTTTCTAAAAAAAATAAGCCTCCTCAATCAGACTTTTCAGAAAACAACAACACAAATAAACATAAGCACATTTGTTTTGTGGTTCTGTAAAAGATATGGCCGGAGTAAATGCTAATAAAAATTCCCCTATTATATCTGGAATAGTATAAGACTTCATTTCTCTTTAACAAAACAAAACAAAACAAAACAAAACAAAAACCACCTTAAATTCCAGGAGTTTAACCAGGAGGCAGAGACAGGTGAATCTTTGTGAGTTTGAGAATAGCCTAGGTCTACGTAGTCAGTTCTAGAACAGTTAGAGCTACATAACAGAGATTCTCTGTCTCAAAAAATAAACAAAACAAAACAAAACAGAAATTAAGTACATAATGTTACTAGTATGTGTATGTGTGGGTATGGGTGGGTGGGAGGGGGAGCTTCCAGAATCCTAACACTCTTGAGTGCATACTAATACTGGCATGACCTCATAAAGCATAGTACTGAAGGTACAATAGAAAACCCAAGGTTCTGAGTTCAATTTATTTTGTTCATAAAGGATAAAAGGAGAGGCCATGGTGAAGAGATGGCTCAGCAGTCAAGAACACTTGTTGTGAGAGGCTTCATCCAGCAACTGATGGAAACAGAGGCAGAGACCCACAGCCAAACATTAGGTTGAGCTGGGGAATCCTACAGAACAGGGAGAGGAAGGATTGTAGGAACCAGACGGGTCAAGGACATCACAAGAAAGTCCACAGAACCAACTAACCTGGGCTCATAGGGGCTCACAGAGTCTGAACCAACAACCAGGGAACCTGCATGGGACTGAGCTAGGCCCTCTGTGTATTTGTTATAGTTGTGAAGTTTGGTCTTCTTGTGGGACTCCTAACAGTGGGAACAGGGGCTGTCTCTGACTATTTTGCCAGCTTTTATCCTCATACTGAGTTACCTCATCCAACCTTCATCTTGATATAGCCATGTTTGATTGAACTCAGTGGGATACCTGCCTTCCTCTGAACAGAAACAGAGGAAGAGTGGATGGGGGGAGGGCAGGGGGAAATGGTGGGGGAGGGACTGGGGGAAGGAGGAGGAGGAGAAACTGCAGATGGGTTATAAAGAAATTAATAAAATATAAAAATAATGAATACTTGCTGCTCTTGCAGAGGACCTGGGTTCAGTTCCCAGCACCCCCATAGCAGCTCACAGTTATGTGTAATCCAGTCCCAGGGGGTCCAATACTCCCTTCTGGCTTCCACAGGCACCAGACAAAATAAAGGATAAAGGGTTTCATATTGATTGTGGATCTGAAAGAATAATAAAATCTTATTGGGTTACCGAGAAGTCCATCATGACTAACTAGACTGTGAGAGCTAAGAGGCAGTAGCTGAAGTAACTGCTGTCATGGGGGACATTGTTTATTATTGATACTTGCTCTCTTCTGCACACATTGAGTGCTCAGTCACTGTTTCTGGTTGCTGTAGAGACAAAACAATTTGACTTTATTTATTGATGGGATAACCGATTCTAATGCCAGGAACATAATTTAGTCTCAAAATTTAACATGAGTTAAAAGGTTCTTTTAAAATCAAGTCATGAGTTTCGAAAAACATAGTCTAATAACCATATCTAAATTCTTAAATTTTATATGGATTCTAAGAAAGGGTAAAAGAATAACATTGGTGCTAGGAAGATAAAAGTGTAGAAAGAGTTGGTTTCTGACAACAAAACAACTTTGTGTTCCAATTCCCTAACCCATCTGTCACGCGTAGGAATTTTACCCATAAGCCGTCTGTTTTATTTGTAGTCCCACTTCTGTGGACTCAGAGATAACTTCAGGAAAACTGCTTATGGAACGTAAGGGAGATCGTGAGGTCTGGATATGCATCAGGGCTGGGAGATGTGGCTCTTTGACTCTAGCTTTTGTCACGATGAAACCTAGTTTTATAGGTGAGGCATTAAAAGTACCACATTCGTGTTTGACCTTCAGATCCCTTGTCTAATAGTTACCGCAAATACAGTTATACAGCCTTCATTTGAGTGAGCTAAACGACACTGAGGTTAAATATCTTGAGGATGGTGCACACTCCTCCCACTGATACAGGCATTTGCACATATATGTGGTGGTTATATGAAACATGTATGCAGCACGTCGGCGGCACTGTAGCTCAAATGAATTTATTATTTCAGTGTTGGATTAACTGGCCAATCTGGATACTTCTGCCACTAAATAAATTATTTAGGGGTTTGCTGTAGTAATCCGTTTTATTATGCTCATGGATTCTCTGGGTTAGGACAGAAACTGCCTCCTCTACAGTGTTTACAATTCCAGTTGAGATGTGAGGGCTGGGAGGATTTCACCCTTGGGGGAGGGGAACATGTGGAGGCTCCTTCGCTCAAACAGCTGTGTTAGGAAGACCTGAAAACCAGACTGCCTATGTGCAGTGGCTGCTAGTGGCTTGGCACCAGACGAGGCAGCTTTGGAGTAACTGCATTTCTTCCATTGCAGGTATAGCTCAATGCATAACTATCCTATCAAATGCCAGCTGAACCATCGTGCTGCATGGTTTATGCTGCACAGTCTCAAGTTCCCTGTGCTGTGTGGTCAGAAGAGCCCCAAACTCATAGAGACTCAAGGAGAGGTGGTTTAGACTTCCCACTTGCTCGTGGGTACCATGGTCAGGTAGAAAAAGAGGATATGGGAACAGGAGCGGTTGCTGATGCTCTTTGAGAAATGAAATATGCTTCTTCCAGGCAGCTGCTCTGGCCCTAGAGTCTTCTTTGCAGCTCAGCTCTCTCATGAGGATGCTCAGCTTTTATTGCCTATTCTGGGAGGGAAGGACGGAGTGAATCTGATCAATTTCAGGGACTTCCTGAAGCTATTTTGTGTTGTTTACCTTTCTGTTTAAGGAGCTTCCTGCAGGGTAGAATGCTTCAGTCTCAGAAAAAACTATTACACCTACCTCCTTGATGTTTTTTTTTTCAAAGCTGCCCTAATATTTAATCCTTACCCTTGCCTACCTTACTTCAGATTACACCCTATACTTAAGTAAAATCTCAATAATCTTGATCTTAATAAGTAAAATATATGTATACGCCATTCTCTCCTTGATTGTTTATTCTCCCATAGTTATTGAAGTTGACTGGGCTATATTATTAGTTGGCTAATACAATGTTTACATAGTGTTAATCCCAAGCAGCTGTGATTGCTCTCACTGTCATAATACTCGGGGAATAATATGGAGTTTGCCTCTGTCATCTGAGCTCCTGGACTGAGGAACTGTTTTCTCAACTTCACATTCAACTCTAAGTCCCATATGAATACAGTTCAACTGAACTAAATAATATAGTTGATGAAAAATAAACCAAGCAAAGAAATAACACCAAATATATAAATCTCAACATAGCAACACAAGAAATTTGAAAATCTGAGCGATACAGCTCCTTCAGAAATTGCTGATTCTATAGTAAGAATGTCTATGGGAGTGACTCAGATGAAATACAGAGAACTCAATAGAATGGTTTTAAATGTGTCCAAAGAAATAATAAAAAAAAAAAGCTTCTCTTGAGAGTACAAACAGTTGACTGAGGAAGATAATGCAAGATACAAAAGAGGAATCCAAGAAAGAAAACACTAAAGGAAAAAAAAATACAATCTGAAATGCCAGAAATGAAAAACATAACATGTCGAATAGAAGCTCTGTGGAAGTTCTCACCAATAGAGTAGCTCAAAGAGAAGTCAGAGTAACTGAGCTTGAAGACCGCATGAAGGAACCAGAACAATCAAACAAGGATAAAAATAAAGTAACAGGTTCAAGTGGGCTTTCCAAGGTGTCCATGATACTCTAGAAAGACAAACTCTGTGGATAGTAGGCCTAGATGAAAGAGAGGAATTTTTCAGAGGTCAGAGATGTCAATCTGGATAAGGGAGATATTTACAATAACAGATAAACATGGCCAGAAAAGAGTCTCTCCTCTAAACATGGCCAGAAAAGAGTCTCTCCTCGTCTTATTACAAAAACAATTCTAAACACGCAGAACAGGGAAAATATATTGAAAGCAACAAGAGAGAAACACCAAGCAACGTATCAAGTAGGCCTGTCAGGATGACAGAATATTACTTAACTGAAAATTTAAAAACCAAAAGTGTCCAAACTGAAGTGTTACAAATTCTAAAAGGCAACAACTGCTAAGGTAGAGTATCATACCCAGCAAAGCTATCATAATTGCTTTTAAAAAAGTGTTTCCAATATAAAAATAGGCTACAGGAATCTATAACCACTGAGACAACTCTATGGAAAATACTCAAAGGAGTCTTCAGACTGAAGAAAAAACAAATCTATTCAAGAGGCGATATTAAAGAGCAAACCATGTTAGACTGATAATTAAAATTATTCAAGAGAGTAAGAGGAAAAGCACAACGCTGTCAACAAAATTACAGGAGTCAGTACACAACGTTTAGTCATAGCTCTGATTATTAATGTTCTCAATCCCCAATCAAAAGACACAAGCTGGTAGATTGGACAAAAAAGCAGGAATCATCATTGGCTGCCCCCATGAAATCAACCTCACTTCAAAGAACAGACACTGCCTTGGGAGAAAAGGATAAAAAGGGTGTTCCTATGGACACAGGAAACAAACACGGGTCACTGTAAATGCATGACAAAATAGACTTCAAACCTAGGTTATGAGAAGAGATTAAAAACAAAAGCTCACTTCATTCTTGTTAATGGAGCAGGCCTTGAAGAAAACATGATCCTAAAGAGATAGGCCCTAAACACAGGTGCACCCAACTTGATAAAACAAATACGATGAGCTGTTAACCGCAAAGTAACCCTAGCAAAATAATAGAAGTGTCTTCAATACTCTGGAGATTCTTAGCCATTGATAGGCCCTCCCTATTAAAAGAAATAGAAATATGAACATTAAATGACATCACAGATCTAGAAGACTTAGAATCTGTAGAACATTTCATACAAATACTGCAGAATACACATCCTTGGCAGCCCATGGAACTTTCTTCAAAAGAGACCATACGTTAGGGCATAAAGCAAATCTCAACAAACACAGAAAAATTAGCAAACTCCTTATGTCCTATCTGATCACAATGGAACGAATAAAGAGCAAAAGAAGTCCTAGAACTCACACAGACTGATGGAGATTAAATAACACAATGCTGGATGATGAATGTGTCATTGCATAAATCAAGAAGGCGTCTTGAGATAAATAAACCAGAGAGATCTCAAATAAATAACTTAATAATGCCCCATGGGGCCCTGGAAAAAGAACAAGCCAAACCCCAGATCCCCAGGTCAGGAAAAGAATCAAGAGAATGAAAACAAAGAGATAAAAATGAAGAGAAACATCTTGTTTTCTGTTCTTCAGCACTTGCACCTAGTCTGTCTATAAGACCACTTGACTCTCTTACCCAAATACCTCTCCAGATTACCCATTCTCTCTACATCAGTGGTTATTTCCTGTCTTAGTTTTCTTTGTGTGCTGTATCAGAATTCTTCAGACTGCAAGTCATTATGAAGACATAGTTATTGACTCCTAGTTCTGGAGGCCGAGACCTCCGAGACCAAGGTGCTGGCATCTGGTGAGGGCCTTCTTGTAGCAACACTTCATGAAAGATGGAGAAAGGGAAGGAGGGAGGGAGGGAAGGACACACACACACACACACACACACACACAGACAGAGACAGAGACAGAGAGGCAGAGAGAGGGAGAGAGAGAGAGAGAGAGGGAGGGAGAGGCTTGCTTTATAGAAGCACCAGCCTTACCTCTGAGGGCCAAGCTCTGAGATCTCCTCACCCTTTGAAGTTTCACTACTTTGGCAGTGGCAGTGGTGTCTCCTCAGGAACTTTGTAGAGGGTCAGTATTCAGGCTACCCCCGCTTTCCAAGGAAGCCCTTCTGCTCCAGTCTACTTTCCCCTAAGTTCTAAGAATGAACTTTGCTTAAATTTGATCGCTGTCCTCTTTGTTTACAGCTTTTCAGTAGCATCTGATCCATCTTATGATAAAAATCTTAATGCCCTCCAGGGTCTTAGCAACCTGTAAAATTCCAAGTCTTCCCTTCCTCCAGACTATTGCTGTCTGTCTTGGTCACCACCCCTTTCTGTCCTTCTGGCCTCAGGGTCTTTGGATTTTCTGTTTTGTCTACTCGGATGCCCTACAATGCCCTGTGCAGCTGCCTCAATCAACCAGTTATTGCCATGTTAGGTTTCCCTGGGACAGTGGGCATCAATTACTTTGTTTCAGGACTCTCTCCATCTTTTTACTAATTCATATGACAGAACTTACTTTATGTTTGTGTATTACTTTACTATCTCTTTGTCCACTAGAATTGAAGTTCCCTGTAGGCAGTGGCCCTGTCTGTCTTGCTAATCTATTTCTCTAATGCTTTCTGGGTCTTGAGGAAGATAGACACTCCATAAACATGGGTTTGAATGAATGAGTGCAAAATGGTTCAACACAGATGAAACAGTGTGCCTCAGTCTCCATGAACATGCGCCCGTCTTCTACCCAATTCTACAAGTTTCGTCTTCCCTGCCTACCTAAGTTCTGCCCTTCTATGTCCAAGGTAGTTCCTTTATTCATTGATGGCATTCAAGCATACAGAGGGAAATCCCACGTCAGAGAATGGCACATTAGCCACCATGTGTGGAGGTCAGAGGCCAACTTTGTGGAGTCTGTTCTCTCTTGGGGCTCAAACTCAGGTGTCTATGCTCGTATAATTGGGTGGTAAGCATCAGTCTTAATTAGAGTTTCAATTGCTGCAACAAAATACCATGACCAAAAGTTGGGGAGGAATGTGTTTATTTGGTTACGCTTCAATATTGATGTTCATCACTGAAAGAAGTCAGGGCAGGAACTCAAACAGCGCAGGATCCTGGAGTCAGGAGCTGATGAAGAGGTAGTAGACGGGTGCTGCTTACTGGCTTGTTCCCCAGCGCTTGCTCAACCCACCTTCTTATAGAACCCAAGACCAATAGTCCGGGGATGACACCACCCACCATGGGGTGGGCGCTGCCCCCATCACTAAAGAGAAAATGCCTTACAGCTGGATCTCAAGGAGGCATTTTCTCAGCTCAGGCTTCTTCCTCTGATGACTCTAGCTTGTGTCAAGTTGACACACAGAATCACCCAGGCATCCTCTTTCCCTTTGAGCCACCTCACTGGTTTGATAACAAAAGCCCATTGTAAGTATGGGATCATAAGAAGATATAAACGATACAGATATTTAAGACATATGTCTTACTTTTACAACCAACAGTTTTTTTTTTTTTTGAGAGAGGGGTGGTCAACATACTAAAAGCCTCAATATATGGTGATAATGGAATAAATGATATGGCACCCAAAATGCTCTCCTTTAGGAAGAGAGATCTTTAATATGTGATCAGTTGTGGTTTTTATTGGTGTGACAAACACCGTACAAAAGCCCACGTAAGGAAGGGTTTGCTTTGACTCACAGATGGAGTCTGTAGTTCATCAGGGCAAGGAAATCATGACAGCAGGAGTGTGAGGAGGAGGTCTTAGCTGTCCAAAACCAGGAAGCAGAGAGAGGGATGCTTACAATAGCGCTTTTTCTGTGTTTTTTTTTTTTTTTTCATTTTTCTTCAGTCTGAGACCCCAGCCCAAGAAATAGTGCAACTCACATTTAGTGTGCGTGTTCCCACTTTAATTAACCCAGTCTAGAGAATCACTCACAGACGTGCCCCGATGTTCACATTCACGGTGACGCCATCCCAGGGCTGAACTAAGGGCTGAAAGTGATAAGACAGAAACAGTGTTTGAACTGGAGGCTTACAAGTCAGGCTTGTAAACAAAAGCATTTCATTAGCATAAATGGTTTGAGCAGGGACTGGGTCCAAGATAAAAGGCACGGTTAGGAAGTTGGTTGAGTGGGACACTGAGCTAGGTGTGGATCTGTGGCTGCTCCAGCCGCTGAAGCCAGGTCAGAGAAACTACTACTCTAAACCCGGTAGCTTGGAATTCTTTCAATGGCCTCAATTGGAGGCTTCCTGTTTCTTTTGTTTTGCTGATTGAGGTGGGGCAAGAAATTACCAAAGGCAGTGCCTGGAGAAGGTCTCCTATTTCTGAGCCCATCTCTTTCTGCTGTAGTATTTTTTTTTTTTTTTTAACAATCTCATTGTACAAAATTTCTATGGCAATTAGAAAGTAGGTGATAAAAACAGCAATTATTTATTATTGAATATAACATGGGGTTTATTGAATTAATCACGTTAGTATTACACTGGACCATTTCCATTGCCCTGACTGACGGTTTATCAGTTAGCACAGCTCCACTGAACCTTGTACGGAATATTTTCTTGGGAATTCTCAGAAATATCACCTCCATCTTCTTGATTACTTTGCTCTTTATTCCAAATGGAAACTGCAGTGTCAGGGACAGCTTCTGAACAGCTGCTTCTGAGTGGAATACCTTTTACTCTTTGCCAGCATGGATGAAATCTTAAACAGTCAGTTCTTTACGGTTTAATTTGATCAATAGAATTTGAGGGTCACTGGCTGGACAGAAAACTGTCTAGCATGCTTCTGTTTTGTTCTCCTGTCTTCTCTCTCCGTCTCTCTCTTCCTCCCTCCTTTCCTTCCTTCCTACCTACCACTAAGATGAGCCAAATCTCCCTCTTCTAGTTTCTGATTTATACTACATATTCCGATATTGTTTCGTTAAAAGCTACCTTTTAAGGTTTAAACAAGAATTGCTCACTGAAAGGACACGTGTTGAAACTTATCACCAATTTCTGTGTGATCTGGGGCTAGATGTTCTTTATTTTCTAGAGGATAAAAACTTAAATATAATGTAAGGTTAACTATTTCTAGGCCCAGGGTCAGCACCTGGGCACCAAATCAACAGCGAACTGTCCCGCAACACCCAGAAGACTATCTACCCTCTCGCTTTGAAAATGAAAAGTCAGAAAGTTAAAATCCTAGTGTAAGCAAACACTGTGGTCTAACCAGTTCATAGGCCAACAGTAGCATGTGGTACATCACCATGTACTCTGGAGGAAGGAGCGTGGACAGGAAGTGCAAATGTGTAATTGAAATGAGAAGCAAGTACGACAGAAGACCTCACTATAATTAGTCACGATAAAATGTAATCTTATTTGTTCACTTATTTATTTATTTTGGAGCTAGGGTCTCATTATGGCGCCTCGGCTGGTCTAGAAGTAGCCCAGGGCTGACCTCAGACTTGTAGCGGTCCTCTTAACTCTGTCTGCTAAGTGCTGGTATTACAGATGAGTGCCCCCACCACAGTTGGCCTGCAGTCAGGCTAAACAAGAAAATAAAACCAAGACACAGCATCATTTCCAAGCTCAGAACCTCTGAATTTGCAAAACGGAGCGTTCAGAAATCCTCAGAGAAGTCGATGTGGGGCTTGGGCATGCTCTGGCAGGTCCCGCTGAGTCTGAGAACTGGAGGCAATTTGGATGTGGCCCTTGTGCGGGTTTCTTCAAAAAATTAAGCTGACTCTTCTGGATGTTTAAGTTCTCAGAGAAGGAGCAGCTCCCACTGCAAACTTGCTCAGACTTCAAGGAAGTGTGACAAGAGGTGAACATAAACTAGGGAGTTTGAAAAGCCATATAGAGTCTTCTCAAGAGATGAGTGATGTCATTACCAACAATGGTGTAGAATGTTAGCTAACTTACTGAACTTGGTGGCAGCTGTGTAGGCGTGGGCTGTGACTATGACTGTTTGTGGTACCTTCAGGAGTTTTGTTGTCAGATAGTGGCTGCTGTCAGTAGACAGCCCAGGCTCTGAGTGTTCATCAAGAGTGGAGCGAGCCTGGAACCGTGCTGAAGCAAGGGAAGATGAGATCTCAATGAATCAGGAAGATGGGCCATAAGATGAGACCCCTTACTTCCTGTTGTTTTTAAAAGCTAGCGTTATATGCTGAGACTGTCTGTAGACAGAATTAGCCTCAGAACCACACCATTAAAACCAATGTAATAAGATCAGTCAGCTGGAAACCACAACTTCAAATTATGCAGAGAAAATATATAAAACATATTAGTGGTTCTTTGAGAAAGGTTATTTTTTTTAAATTACTATTCCATCTATTTTATGCTTTTGTTTCAAAATAATGAAACTACACTGCTTTAATAATGGAAAAATAAATAATTTTTTCATGAGATTGCTCTGATCAGAAGTACAGCAAGATGCTTGATAATTTTGACTTTAAAATTTTATAGTTTCTTTGCACACACCACAAATATTTTTCTGGAGATGTTTTTGTCTCCTCATGGATATGACTGGAACCCAATGCAACCTTGTCACTGGGAACCAGCATTCGTGTGTGACATTCTCTCTATCATGTGGGTACTCATTAAGGTATATACTCATTCATATAGAAATGCCATTAGGGATGTAAGTGGGTTCATTTACATATTTTTAATTGCAACTTATTGTAAAAACCAGTAACCTGCGCATATGGTTAAAATTTCCCCAAAGCACAAATGAGTCAATGAAAAGACTTCCTCTCACACTGGTTTTTCTTCCTCTAATTTCCTCCCCTGGAGGCAAATGTGGCTTTTATCTGTTTCTTTTCTCCTTTACCTTGTGTCTTGTACACATACAGATATATTGATGTGCCTTAAAGTTACTATATAAGAAGGATGTTGTCTTAAAGATATTGTGGTTTTTGAAATATTTTAATCATAAAGACACACTGTGGAGAAGTAAGCCTCTTTATTTTTAATGTTCTAAACAAGAGGGGGTAGAAACATTCTTGTGTTCTGTTAAGTTGCTGTTAAGCATTGCCACGCCTTACATCCTCTTGTTGAAATTGTTATGCCCAGATCACAGAGTCCCCCCAAAGCCAACTAGGAGACCGAGTCCTGAATATAAAAACAAAGACCCTTTATTCTTATACAAGTTCCCAAACTCGGACTCTCTGTGTGTCCAACGTATTGGCATGATCGGAGATCCCCATGCTCAGTTGGAGTTGGGTTTTTATATCAAAGGGAGGACTGAGAGATTTGTAAGGTTCAGGACTCCTGAAGGGCAGGTCTCCCATGGATATCAACCAGTCATGGTAGATCAAGTTGCCAGTATCATTTCTTAGCAGGCTGCTCACATCTACCTGAAAGCAGCCTCCCTCTTGTCTTGTGAACTCTGCCACATCTTTAGGTTTTATTTCTTAGAGTCAAGGGATCGCACACTTTCCCAGTGTTTTACATGGTAAAGAAAGGCATTGCTGACTTGGTTTTTATTATGGGATTATCAAGAGATGGCAAGGCTATCCAGACACTGAAAATAAGTGTGGTGGGTCCCTGTATCCATAGTGTCTAGCACTCCAAAGTAATAGAAATTATCTTGTGTGTTTATCTGCCAGCCTCGCAAGCGGGGACTCTGCGTCTAAAACCATGTAGAAACTCCAACAAGCGTCTCGGAAATAAAGTTAGTTGCTCCATAAAAATATTTGTTGGGCCGGGCGGTGGTGGCACAGGCCTTTAATCCCAGCACTCGGGAGGCAGAGGCAGGCGGATCTCTGTGAATTCGAGGCCAGCCTGGTCTACAAGAGCTAGTTCCAGGACAGGAACCAAAAGCTACGGAGAAACCTTGTCTCAAAAATCCAAAAAACAGAAAAAAGAAAGAAATATTTATTGGGCTGAGGACATAGCTTAGTTGGTAAAGTGCTTGCCATAGGAACATGAGTACCTAACTTTGATCCAAAGAAGATTCCGAATAAAACAAAACAACTGGATATGGTGCTGCATGTTTGTAATTTCAGTGGGGTTCTGGGGAGGCAGAGACAGGTGCCTCTCTGAGGCTCACTGACTACCCAGTCTAGCCTAAGTGATAAGCTTCCAGCCAGCGAGGGACATTGTTTCAAAAGAAAAAGGTAGATAGTTCCTGAAGAATCTCTCTCTCTCTCTCTCTCTCTCTCTCTCTCTCTCTCTCTCGCTCTCTCGCTCTCTCTCTCTCTCTCGCACACGGAATTGAACAGTCTTTTGTCAGAAGTTCAAAACTGAACACCATAAGACAACCCCCCCCCGCTGGGGTGGCATTTTAATATTCATCTTGTAACATTTACCATAAGAACATCTGGCAGATGTGATCTTCAAATGCTGCTCATTACTGGAAAGGAGACCCAGACGCTTTAGGTATGTGAATGGGTTGAGATCTGCTCTGTCTAGTGGTGAGGCAGCCTGCAGGGAAACACGTCTCTGAGTGATAGAATAGCTGATCTGCAACATTCTAGCCATAGGCATAAAGAAAAGGACAGCTTTGACGTAGTCTGCTGTCTGGACTTATTCATCTCCCGAGGAGGTGGGAGGGCAGTGGGACACAAAGGACAGACACCTGTGTGTCTGAGAAAAGGATGGTCTGAACACACACACACACACACACACCAGGGTCGTCTGACATAATTCTCTATTATGTTACCTAAAAAGACATAATCTTTAATTACAGCCATCGGTTTCAATGGCTTGATAGCCACCTATTTCAAGTTTTGTTTTCTTCCTTTTCCTCCAGAGAGGCCTGTGTCCTGTGTTACTCTGATCTAGGAGAGGATTCCTGTAGGAGGGAGAAGCTGGAAGACTTGCCTAAGGTTACCAAACAGCACTGATGACAACCGTGTCCATAGCATCCTGAAAGATTTGCATGTTTCTCTATCACTATATTGTTCCAGTCTCACCAGACGAATAATTCTGGGTTCCCTAATGGAGTAATTTACACCTTGGGTAACTTACACTGCTTAATTTTCCTGCTAAGGGAATCAACCTAGGAAAGGCTGGGTATCTTACCTCCTCTGACTTTCGCGGAGCCAGAATCCTGCTTACAGCGAGTCTCTTCTAATATTTGATTTTAGGCACATGTTCTCAAAACTGACAGTTGGATATGGTCTAGAAACTGGCTGTTAAAACTGTACCGCAAATGTGTGTAAAAATGACACATGTTTAACCAATAAAATTATTTTCCCCAGCTCATGCCATGCTGGCAGTTTGCAAAAACCATCTTCACCTTCCTCCTTGCCTCATAAAAAGGGGCTGCAGCTATTTTTAAAGCCATGGTTTGTAGAAGGGAATGCAGATTATAAATCTGGGTTAGTTGAATTTACTGGCAAATTTGTCACACTAAATATGAACACGTTAAATATGACTCTCTCAAGCCCAAGTAAAAGAAAAATGAGAGACTGAAAATCTAAATACCTCTTCCTATCTCTACTCCCCTCCTGTAACCCCTGCTCTCCTCTCCCCTCCTCTGACCCCTTCCTTCCCTTCCCCTCCTCTAACCCCACCCCTCATGCTTATCCTTCCCTAGTGGCAGGACAAGAAGGAAAAGCCCCCAATTTCTCGCTCTCACTTAGCGGGGTGGCTACCCTGACATAAGAGTAGTAACTTCATTGAGTCTCTGTTGCAATATTCTTTACCAGAAGAACAACTTGAAGTCCAAACAAGTATCAGCACAAAGAAAACCGCCATTGTATGTACCAAAATACTTGTCAAACTTGTACAAGTGAGTGGCCTATTCAAAAAGAACTCCAGATGGAGTAACATTTGCATCAGTCTTTCTGGGGGGCAACAAGATACAGTGTATCTACTACTGTCTTTCTGTTTACATTTGCATCAGTCTTTTTGGGGGGCAACAAGATGCAGTGTATCTACTACTGTCTTTCTGTTTAGGTCTGTTAGAAGACCTATATGAATGCTACATTTTTTTTATAACTTCAGGATAAGTATTCAATATTTTCACCTTTCTGTCCTGATAAAAAAGAAAAGATGCTAATAAAATGTGTTTATAGGTTCCACTATATAGTGAACAAGTAGCCACAAGTATCACATTTTATTTATTTATTTATTTATCCTAATGGAAGCAACTTAAGTACAGATGATCTAGTCAAAAATCTCACAAAGAATGAGAATATTCTACAGTGATAATCCTATATGCAGGTAAACTCTGTGTCCTACGTCCATCCACGATTAATAGCAAGTCTACTAGTTGTGTAATGTTAGCTGGCGTCACCGTATACCTCTCTTGCTTGATGCCACGCATGGATGAGCCCAGGACTACTAGCTTGTGTTCTGAAGCAGGCGGCTTCATCGCCTGCCGCCACTAGATGGTGCTTGTCGTTGAACAAAGCTTCGTTCTGACTGTTTTCCCTTTTAGGACCATGGATGGGTGAGAAACTTGATGAATAAACTAACTGGTAAACGGCAAGTTCAGAGGGCTATAAAACATAGAGAATTATTGGCCAGGAAGCAAACAAACCATTACCAGTTAAGAGTATACTAATTCCACCAATCTTTGCTTTATCTTCTGGATATTCGACCCTGACCTTGCTCCTGGTTCGCAGGCATTCTACTACTGAACTGAAGCCCAGTCACCCCTGCCCCTCCCCACTTTATTGTGATGTTATTGAGACAAATTTTGCAACATGTCTCAGGCTGGCTTTGAACTCACTGTGTAGCCTAGGCTGGCCTGAAAGTTATACTCCTTCTGCTTCTGCTCTGGGATTACAGGTGTGTTCTTCCACATCCAGCTTTTCTGTTCATTCCTTTCATCCTCGAACTTTGTGAACAATAAGGCGAAAGGACAAGTTAATCTTTCTCTGGTTTATGAGAAGCAAAGGTAATAGCACATATTTTAGGACAAGTGTGTGTTTGTGTCTGTGTGTCTGTGTGTGTCCGTGTGTGTGTCTATGTTTATCTTTCTCTCTGTGTGTCTTTGTGTATGTGCGTTTCCATGAGTGTGTGTGTGTCCATATGTGTGTGTCTTTGTGTATGTGTGTGTCCATGTATGTGTGTGTCTTTGTCCTCAGTATTTCTTGTTCTCACTCAGAATGGCAAGTGCAAAGGTGACCACACACAGAGTTAACAAAAAAGTTAATCATGACCTTTCAGGGGAAAGCGCATGAATCTCAATTACTGGCCCCTAATCAATAGGAGAGGAAATGGAACATGCCTTTTTAATTGTGGGATAGCAAACACCAAGTGGAGAGTGATAACAGGGCTAGTGGGCTGCCTGCCAAGGCCAATTCTTTCCTCATTAATTTAAGCCGCATACCAAATTTCACCCCACAGTCCTCTCATTCTCTCCCTGCACCCCGACCCTGCTCACCAGTTCTATACCCCGTTTCAGGGCAAATTCTTGCCAATCTTGATATTAAAACGCCTCCAGGGGTTACCTATCAATCTGCATGAAGGGCATTTTGGCATATTTTTGCAGCCAAGTGCATGGAAAATGTATTTCTTGGACTTTTCCTTTCTCAGACAGTCACCAAAAGCTGACTGACTGTTCATGACTGGTTCATGACTATAAGGAGAAATTGCCAGCTATGTTGAAATACATAATCCACAGCATGAAAAACTGCTGATCAGCAGTGGTGAATTCTTAATACAAAAGTGATTTCTTTTTGCTTTTGAGCCTTGGGTTTTCTGATTCTCACTGTGTGTTTAGGAGTGACAGTTACTTTAAACACCAGTCTACAGACAAAATCGAGTCACTCAGGGCAGAGATGTAAAGGTCACGTTTTGTCCCCCCTTCACTTCTGAATTGCCCCTGTCGCTTCAGTAGGTTATGTAGAATGCGTGAACATAAAAGCAAGCCAGCTACGGCAACAGCCAAACACATGACATTAGTGCATTTTAATTTCAGACATTAGGCAACTTGGGGTGGTTCCCAGTGCTTGCCGAGTGTTGAGTAAGGGTTTTACACACACCAGCTTTCCCCAAACACAAGCTCTGTATTGGCTTCTCCAGCCCCATGGGAGAGACTGAAGAAAAAAGAAAAAAATAGTGTCTCTGCCATTAAATCTATTTCACCTTCTACTCGCTTCTCTGGCTTCTTACTACCTATGTTGGAGGGTGTGTTGGAAGCTAGAGTCATCATATGAAGTGACTGCTACTGGACTTACATGTTTGGGTGGCTATGTGGAAGTCTGGGCAGTAACTTTCACATATGATATACATGCGCCGGGAACACAGATATGTTTACACCATATGCTGTGTGGTTTAAGCCCACTAAATGGCCACTCTGTAGTAGTCTTCAGAACACTAGATGGTGTCTGTGTTGGCATCTATTCACACATCCTAAAGGATTTCTTAACTGATCACAATTACTGCGGGGGGCCCTGGACATATTGTGATTTGCTTGGCAAAGTGTACTTAATTAATTAACTTCAGAAGCATAGTAAATACGAAGGATCATTTTGCAAACTCAAGAACCCGCCTTGGCTAAGGTTGTTTCCCTAACTCCAGACAGAAGTCACCAGTGACATAACGAAAGAAAAGGTGGAGGTCCACGGTGTCCCCAGATATCCTTTCCCAATAAAGACATATGGTGATTTAACACTGAGGGCTGGCAGCACTTTCTTTACCAACACACCGCAAGTTTTGTAAAGTAGCATCCAGAATGATCTCGGCTGGGAAACGCCTGCAACTTTAGGTTCTCCCCAGTGGGGGAACTGAGGCCAGCCGGGTTGAAACGTTGAACCTAGCAACCGGCTCTGGGCCGGAGAGGAGCCGAGCGAGGTGAGGCCTCGGGGTCGGAAGCCAGATCCCCCCCCCTCACCCCCCCCCCGCCCAATCCAGCCCCAGGCGGGCGGTGCGTGCTGAGCCCCCAGCGGGGCGGTGCGGCCCGAGGCCCCTCCCCGCCGCCGAAGCCCTGGCGACTGACGCCGAGCGGCGGCCGGGAGCCGAGGGGGCCGGGCGGGCGGGCGGGCGCGAGCGAGGGCAGGGCAGGGGGCCGGCCGAGGCCACTCGCCGCTTTAAATATGGATCGCGGGCTCGCGCTCGCCCTACGGCTTGGGCCGCCTAGCCCATCCCCGAGCCCGGCGGCGGCTGCAGCGTCGGTTCTCGGCAGGCACACGGAGAGCCGGGCGCACACGCGGGAGCTGCGGGAGGCAGAGTAGGGAGTGGAGCCGCCCCGTTGTCGCCGCTCCCTCCCCGAGGCCGACACCTCCGCTCCGCGTCGCCGCTCCGTCCTCGCCGGGCCGACCCTCCCGCGGCTGCCCTCGCCCCTCGGTCGCCTCCCCGGGCGCAGCGCGCACCCACCCGGCGCCAAAGTTGCGACCGGTGCCCCGCGCGCGCTGCGAGCGGCCGCGCCAACTTCCCAGCCCACGCCGCCCGGGTCCCCGCGGTCCCCCGCCTCCAGCCCCGGCGGCGCGCGGGGCAGAGCTTAGGTGGCGGCGGCGGCCGAGGTGGCGGCGAAAGCGGCGGCGGCAGCAGCGGCGGCGGCCGCTGCAGCCACACACTCAGTCGCCAAGCTGGAGGAGCGACGGAAGCCCGACCCCAGGAGGTGAGTGGCCGGAGCGGCGGCGGGGTGGGTCGGCCACGTCCCCAAGCCTCGCCAGCGCGGTGGGCACTGGGTGGCGGGCGCGGGCCCCAGGGACTGGTCCCGCAGGGCGATCTGACGGCCTCGGCGGCGCGTCCAGGGAGGGACGCAGAAAGAGAAAGAGAGAGAGGTCAGTGGCGGGCCGGGCATCTCCTGTGCTGGGCGCCCGCGAAGTGTGAACGCTGCTGCTGTTGCTGCGGAAAAAAAGTACTTTTTATTCCGTCTTAGCGTTCAGATGACAAGTTTGGGTGGTTCTATTTTCCCCCTACTGCATAGCCGCCTGCACGTAACCGGGCGTTGTTGCCACGACTGTGGGGCCAGTGGACGCCCCGGCTAGGCTCGGGAGCAGTGACACTTGTGTTCTCCTGAGCCCGAGTGGTCATAGTGTATCTGGGGACCTGTCTGAAGGGGGACACACCTCCAGATCTTTAAGTTGGGGAGGCTGGGGAAACAGTGCCATCGAGGCCGCGATCCCCACTCCTCTGTCCGCTCTGGGATCGGGCACTCGCGTTTCTGCTTGGCACGCCGGAGGCGGGGGTGAGTCAGGCAGATTCACTGCAAGAGGTACACACATTTATTTGCAAGGGGGAGACAGAGGTTAAACTGGGATTTCTCTTGGCCGGCGACAGCGGAGCTCTCGCTCAGGTACTGGGCAGCGTGTGCGTCTTGGCAAGGGCAGGTGATTCTTTTCTTAAGTGCATTTCAGTCTTTGCCAGTCTGCTAATAACAGCTACTGAGCGACAGCGGCTAACTGCAGCAAGCTCCATAAGGAGGAAAGTTCTCCGAGAACAAAAGGGGGAAAAACCCTCAACTTGAGAACCGCCAAGGAAGCATTTCTGCACCGGCCCTAGCACCGGCCCTAGCACCTCCGGGTTCCCTGGAAGTGTGGAGTTCTGCCTTCCCTCTCTCCAGAAGGCCCCACCTTCTCAGCGTGATTGCCCGCAGCAAGTTCTTCCAGTCTGAAGCTGAAAAGCCAAAAGCTCTCTTCTCTCCTCCTTTGCACTCCTCTCTCTCTCCTCTTTCACTTTAGTGCCAGACAGACTCACTCCTAGTGAGAACTCCCTGACACAGGGCTACACTAACAGCGGCTCAGATCCTGGAAAGGGGCCACACTGCACCTAGCCTCCTTTCTTTACCAGGGACTTCGGGCTGCAATATTACCTACGTTGAAGTGTGTCTTGCTCATTGGTGCTCATTTTCATTGGGATCTGGATAGATTCTCCGTGGAAAGCCAGACCAGTACTGGACGGCTTCAAGACTCTTCAGAAAAATAAAAGTTTCTAAGAACTCTAGTCCTTGTGTCCGTCACATTAGCATTAAATACTTTCCAGTCATTGCTGTACTTAGACTGGAGTTATTTCTACTTCATTCAAAGGAAGTGTGTCTATTCTTTTTTAAAGCTTTCATAACTGAGAAAAACTTTTACTTTCATTTTAAAGTTAAATCTAAATAGGATTCTGATCTCCTGTGTGGTAAAATAGGATGGTTTTACCTTTATCTCCCAGTGTAGGCAAGATGACAGAAAACTTCCATAGGTCGGATGGGAAACTTACCAGTGCTGCCAATTCTTGGGGCATAGGGCATTTCTACAGATGGCGTGAGAGACAGAAAATGGGATATTTTTTTTGGTAGTGTTGGGTATATTTGAGAAAGCAGAAACCTTCAGCCCTTTGTATTAGTTTTACAGCACGGACATTTCAATATCATTTTTCTGTTTGGAAACATACAAACATACAAAGCCTGTGAGTCTTTCAGGTGCTCAGAAGTACGCTCAATTTATTGTTGTATTTCTTTTAGTTCACTTTGTCAACACAAAAAAGCTTGCAGCGTTTGCATGCCATGGCCATTCTTTTAAATGATTAGAAGACATTTGGATTCATAGAAATAGTGTATAAAAGGAAGACAGGCAATTGCAGTAGAGGAAAAACATGCTAGAAACCAGGCAACCTTTGGGACATCTCCCAGCACACCCTGGTGGTAATCTCATTTTTCACTGAGCTCTGGCAAGCACAATTTGAAGATTCTGATCTCTTGTTCTGATAACATGCATGATAGTCTGGCCATAGCTCACATCTTAAAGGAAAAGGCAGAACTTAGAGAGGAAAGGGAAGCACACTCTGCTGGTGAATCATCACAGATAATCAGGTTTCCCTGCCGGCCTCTGAGGGCGCTGCAGTCAGTGAGGACCTGCTATTGTTGGGGAGCCAGTCCCAGGAGAATTCCCTGCTCCTGTGTGTGGCAAGGGCACTCCGTCAGCCTGTTCCTTGGCATTCGTTTTAGACAGTAGGAATAAGTCTGGGTCTGCTGCATAATCAGGTCTGCTTTGGAAAGAACAAGTGGGGAACAGGAAAATCTAATGATGATTAAAGTTTCCAAGTTTTTTTTTTTTTATTGCAAAATGGAAGGAATCGGGATATATGAATGACTGATTAGCCAGAGGAAGCTGTAAGCAGAACACATATCTTACCTGATGTTGTTTTTCAGGACAAGTTAAGACCCGTGATATTTGTTTTTAATGGAGTGTCCTTCAGCAGAATGAATAGATAAGACTATCCAGGAATCAAGTAAAACTTTACCAAACTAGATATTACTACTTTTGCAAATGGGAATTTTAGGGTATAAATGCTGTTTCTTTGATATCAGGTCAGGGGTAAGTTGTATACGGATCTTTTTTTGCCCAGCTCTCAATATTTGCACACGCAGGACATTTTTGTCATGAACACTTGTGTCCTAGAAGGTAGTTCATATATTCACCACTACGTGTCTTTAGCTAGTTTTCCAGCCGTAGATGTGGACAGTCTTGTACACAGCACTGTCGAGTCTGCAGATTTATACACAAAAGCATACACATTCTGTCTCAAGCCACGTTCAGTGCTGTCACAGTGACATCTCTCTGGTCCCTGCGGTGCAATGACAACTAAGACACCCAAAGGAGGGTGAGGGTCGAATGATGGGGCCTTTATTTACCTGCTACGAAAGGAACTGAGAAAGTTCATTTTCCCGGTCTTCTATGTGATGCTCACAGTGCTGTTTTCTTAGTAATGATGTCTTTATTCCTTCTGAATTAGGCTGGTGGATTAAACAAAAGATAGCAGTAGAAATAGTCAGAATAGTAATAGTGAAACCCCCTTCATCTGCTGCTTCTGGGAGCCAGACATGGTCCATCTTCCCTGAAAATGAAGTAGATATAAGGGTTAGGTATTGTGCTTACTTAAAAACCAAAACAGAGAACTGTACCAAAAAAAAATATCCTGGAAAGTTATTGGTGGAGGCTGGAATGCATGCTCCATCTGCTGAATGCTGTTACATCTCCATCGAATGACTACGGTGAAGGGGAATGAGTTATTTTACTCACACAGGAAGAGGGCAAAGCAGAGGCAAGTTTATTCTGCTAAGATGAGCTTTTCCGTGGCCTTCCAGAGCAGCAGTGACCACTTGCTTTCAACTTTGAGGTTCTAGGTTCAGCAATGCTAAAGGTTTCCAGTTTGGGTGTGTCAGTTTTAGCTTGGGAGCTAAGTTCATTTTCATGGAGAATTACACAGAAGTAAGTTACACGAAGTTAAGACTTAGAAGGACGTAAGTAATCAAGAAGTGACATCTTGAGTTTTATTTTCTTCTTGCTTTGTTGAATTTGTATTAGAAAGCTTAAAAAAAGCTCTAGGTAGAATTTCTGGGATACTTTTGGGAGGCATTAAAATAAAACAATCAGAAATGCCTAAAGAGAAAGGGCTACATTGTGTTGAAACCTGCTCCTTTTTGAGTGGCGTAAATAAGGAAATTTTTCCTAATGTCATTACTAGGAAGAGCAGCATTCTCTTTTGCTTTGGTAACTATACTGCCTGATGAATAGCCTGCTCTATGCTATTTTCAGATGGGTAAACTTTAGGGGTCTGGACTTCTCTATTAATTAATTCTAGCCTTACTTTAGAGATCTGGTGATTGATGGGATCTAGTACTATGGCTGTCTGTTTGGCACGCTCTCTTCGCCAGCAAGGCTGTGAGCAGCCAGAGGGAAGGCATATATTAAAGAGGTCTCTGTCCCTCAGGAGATCCCTAGCGTCCGCAGATGTGAAGCATCTTTGAGTTGTTGTCATATGACCTCTGATATCACAGCCAACCGTAAACAAGAAAGTAGAGGACGGAGCTGGACAGATGTTGTGGTACATAGGAGATGCTGAGCCCAGTGTGTGGACCACCCACTAGTAAAGGAAGGTGAACAAGAGACCACAAGCAGAACCAAAGGCTAGAACCTGGGACCTGATAGTGTCCCTCCTCTCGCCGCCTCTCTTCTTCTTTTCTCTATTTTCTTTCCCCTTCCTCCTGCCTCATCCATTTAAGTTTTTGCTGAGGTGCAACATGTAGTCAGAACATCGAAAATGTCTCTAAAACACCATCAAACAGCTCAACTCGAGTGAATACATCTACGTAGCCAGCGCCCAGGATGCGAGCCAATGACAGGCTCAGAAGTCTCCTATTCCCATCATTGTAAGCTATGATTTCCCTCAACAGCAATTTCTTACTTCTGGGGCTGTAGGTCACTTTTACCTGTTAGTCAGCTTTCCATGAGTCAACCACGTGGTATGTATTTGTGGGTCTGACCCCTTCTGCTAACTGCTGTATTTAGGAGATTCATCCTTGATTTGTGCATAGCAATTTTGTTTATCCTCGTAGTTGGAAGGAGTTTTACTTTTGTGGATCAGCATGGCACATTATCTGTTTCATTCTTGATGGATACTTGGGTTGTATTCAGTATTGTCTGTTATGGATTACGTTGATATAAGTGTTCTTGAGTACATCTTTTGAGAAATGTGGAGAACTCCGCGTGTGTTGAATTCATTTGTTAGATTTGGTTTAGAAGATGGTGTCTTCCCTCAAAGTTGATACAGATTCATCCTCCTACTAGCGTTGAATTAAAGTCTTCCATAAACATCTTTATGAATAGTAGGCCTTATGTGCTTTACACATTTTACCTGGTCTGTATAGATACATGAATAGATCGTATCATGGATTTAGCTTCATTGTTGAGTGTGATTTTTCAAATATTTATCAGTTACAGCATTGGTTTATCCACTTATTATTATTACTATTGTTTTTTGCTCCTAAAGTTTCTGCCTAACATTATCTTTTGTAAGGAAGGCTTTAATCCTGGAAAGTTAGCTCCATTCATTTGTTTAGATATAGCACAGCTAATCAGGCAAACTCACTCATCAGTGCTTCATCTACTAAGAACATCCAGTATGTAAAGAGATGAGGAACATTTGGGCCTGACTGTTCCAGTTGGTAGGAATTCCTGTTCTTAGAAACAAACAAACAAACAACAACAACACCCAAAAAACCAAACCAAACCAAAAATCAGCCTAAAATCCAGCTTTCAACCAGCACTCAAAAGCATATAGAGTTTGCCGTGTGCCGGCAGAATCTCCATACAGCAGCCGCATGCCTTGTAATGCACCGCCCAGTGTTGGACCGAGACCTGCATTCAGAGGATACAGGAGCTGAAGACTTGGCATCTCTTACTCTACTCATGGTTTGATTTGGGGAATTTAAAAAATTGCCGGGTTTAATTTTTTTCCTTTACCAAAGTGACTGTAGAACCCAATCCACAGAAGAGTTTCCAGGCACCGCCAGAATGAACTTTATTAAACCCGTCCGGAACCTTACATGTGTCTGCTGTTATTGTCATCCTGTTCTGCCGCAGTGCTTTCTGTTCTGGACTTGAACGGGGCCAGCACGGAGAGCAGTTGCTGGCACATTAATAAACGTTTGGCTGAGTGAATGAACAACACATTTCATTATCTCTCTTAGGTGCTTACCCTGAGTAACTCAAACTGTTCCTAAGACTTTTACTTCCTGTCGCCATAGCTGACTTTTGAACAGGGTTCATCAAACACTCGGTTGGAAGTTGAGTCTTACAGCCAGCAGTTGGAGATCACCCATTTCATTGTATGGGTCATCTGTGTACCACGTGACCTAAAGCACCCCTGAAAGCGGGTTATACTGCTTTTCACTCCATAGATGGTTCCCCCAAAGCCTACACACTCTACATTTTCAGCTTCTGTAATTAGAGTTCTAGGCAGCACACTGCCAGGTCTGCTCTACTGGCTCCTCCAGTGCCGATTCGTTGGAAGCCATGTTGCACACAGAATTGAACGGCGAAGGATGAAGATTATCTGAAAGATGGAGCTTGTGAAGAACCTTTTCCACTCAGTGTGGATACAGGGTTTCTCGGAGATGCCGCCTGTAACGCTGAAGTCAAGGTGCCGTGCACACCTCCGCCAGCCAACATGGTGAACGGGCAGCTCTGGCTCTTGCCTCTCATCAGTCAGCGAATGGATTGACTTGGAGACCTTTCCTTTTGCCTGGAACGTGGTCTGGTGGAATGCTTTTTTATTTTAGTATAAATAGGGTTAAAATTTGTGTGTGTTTCTTTTGGAGGATCATGTGGCGGGCGCTTTTAACCAGTGGTAGGTTTCACTTTGCAACTCAGGCTGGCGACACAAAGACTTGGGTTTTGTGTGGACTACTGATTACATTTTGTTACCGCAAGACTGTTTTTCTTTCTTTCTTTCTTTCTTTCTTTCTTTCTTTCTTTCTTTCTTTCTTTCTTTCTTTCTTTCTGTTGGCATTTGTTTATTTACCTGCTTTATGGAGCTGTAGGTACCCCTGGGTTGCCTTGTTCTCATTACTTAGGTGGAACTGTTTCCCTGTAGTCTGCTGAGCAAGAAACACTCTCAGGATCACATGCCAGCCTACATGTGTAGGAATGCTTACATTTAGGTGACATACATCATGTGTGCTTGGCCTGGATAGGCTGACCAAGTGGGAAATGGACTCTTCTGGTATAGCAGGCTGTTTTGGTTTTCTGGCATAGGTATAACGTAATGGAAAATAAAAATAAATACAAAGGGTGAGCACGGCCTTGTTAAACTAGTACCTCAGCCAATAGTTCCTCTGAAACACCTTCTGTTCTGAGAGATTTCCTTTAGAGAGGGTCAACTGGTGGTTTTAATACATATACATTCAGGAAGACGTGGATATTACTATATTTATGCTGGCAGCAGGGGTCCTCCCTCGGGTGTCTATTTGGCCCTTGGGATTTTCAAAAGATTGATATTATGAATTTTCTTTAAGGACAGTGATGTGTGTGTGTGTGTGTGTGTGTTTAGTTTTTAATTAGAATTTGTCACTTTAAAATTATGCGTGTGTCTGCATGTGGGTATATGCTGATGCCCAGGGAAGCCTGAAGAGGGCCCCAGAGCCCCTGAAACTGGAGTTAGAGACATTGTGAGCCACCATGTGAATGTTGGGAATTGAACCTCGGCCCTCTTGAAGAACAGTCAGTGCTCTAACTGCTAAATCATCTTTCTAGCCCAAAGGTTAATTGTTTAATGAATGAGATTACAACAACTCTAGTATCTAAACTGCTGTAAAAGAAAAGGGAATTCGTCCTTTCATTTCTAGTATGCTCAGTAAGGAAGGCTGTTGTCTAGATGACTTGATGGGATAGTCCCAGTGTCTTTTAACACAAGCTTTACAGGACTTGGGTGTAGATGGCTCTACTCCCGAGGTCCTCTTCGTCTTGGGAGGTGCATGACCACAGCCGCAGCAAGACAGCAGTTGAACCGCTTGGCACGTTGTTCCTTCATTCCTCTGACCTCTAAGAGACTGTGTCGTTAGGAATGTGAGATGAACACTCACCATGTTGGCAGACAGTTGGGCCTCATGGTCGGGAGCTGGTAGACGTACTGATCACAATCGCCTCTGGAAATTGCTGAGCGTTAATTTAACAGATCAAGCAGAAACACACAGCTCACGCATTTGCGCCGTTACAAGTTGAGCTTCTGTGCCAGGGAAAAGGGAAGGCAGATAGGAATGTGTCAGAAGGATTTGGATAAACGAGACCAGACAGTTTCCCTTGAAAATGCATTGAGAAATAAAAAGAAAACTCATCCAAAAACATCAGAAGAAAATAAAGCTCAAACACTTGCATTTTTTTTCCCTGCCAAAACTTTTGGCTGTGAATTCTCATTCTGGCCGGTCACTCTCCTGAGGGGCACTTGCACCTGCTCACAGGTGAGCATGCTGTTCTATGCTGGGCGCTTCCTCAGTCTGGGGGGCGCATCTTCCATGATGTCACCTTGGGAGCATAGACTAGCCCTAGCTTAGCTGTCACAGCAAAAATGCATAAAATGCCTGCTTTCTCTGAACTGGACCTCTGTGGGGACTGACTCAGGGAGCAGCTGCGGCGCATTGCTGTCCTGCCCCTCGGACACGTCATGTGAAATTTCTTATTAATGATTCGGTAACTCTGGGGTAAAACACTTTGTTAGAAGTGTTTGTTTTCAGTTATTGCTCCTTGGAAAACAGCCTGTTTTGATATGACTGCTTTATTTGTTTTCTGTATTCTATATAATCTTACTGCTTATTTGAGATTAAAAGTATTAGAGCTTTAAAAAGTTTTTTTAATTTATTTTAAATGATATTTGTGTGTGTGTGCGCGTGTGTGTCTGTGTGTGCATGCGTGACATGTGTGAGTGCTTTCATGGAGAACAGAAAAGATCTTCAGCGCCCTTGGATCTTACAGGCATTTTACGCTCACCCTGACTGTTACATGGGTGCTGGGACCCAAACATCAGCCCCATTGTTGTGCACCCGGAGTCCTAAGCCCTGAGCCTCTTCTCTAGCCCCAGCTTCTTTTGGAAGCTGTAAAACTGTAGCACAGAAAGTTTTTTTTCCCATATCTTTTGTCAAATTTTCTCCACTTTTAAGATTCCTAAAAGTCATCCTAACTTGGTGCTTTATCATTCAAACTTTTTTTAAATGTTGATCATATTTTACATACTGAAGTAGAAGTCTTAAGTTTACAAAACCTTTGCAAGGAGCCATGAAAATATTATCATATCTTTTTGTTAGGTGTGTGCTAACTTGCCTATTTGTGACGGCATGGCATATTCAGGGGCTTTATAGCTGATATTTTGCTTGCGTGTTTGATAGTAGACTTGTATGTTTCAGCACTAACTAGTGAAAAACAGCACCCTTGGACCTAGGTTTCAGTTTAATTATCTCTTACTGAGAGCCTATCAAATACTCCTTGTCCATGTCTTCATACCCCGACTGTATGAAGTGTCCCTTGAGGGTCTAGAGAGATGGCCCAGTGGCCCAGTGCACTTACAGACGACCCTGCTGAATTCCCAGCACCACCGTGGTGGCTCACAAATCTTCTGAACTCCAGTTTCAGGGGATCTAGTGGCCTGTTCTGCCCCTGCCCCCCAGCACTGCACACACATGGTGTACATACATACATGCAGGCAAAATATTTACACACGTGCAAAACTGAAATATATATTAAGAGAAAAATAGTCCCTAGAGGTATTCGTCTTCTGTTTCAAGACAGATATGGTTAGAAAGGTGTAGAGAGATACAGGCACAACAAGAGTATGTGAGAGCAGGCAGCCGTGTGAATGCAGAGAGTGAAAACCCAGTGCTTCCACATGTGGGTCACGACCCCTTTGGGGGACAGACGACCTTTTCACAGGGATTGCATATCAGATATTTACATCACGATTCATAGAAGTAGCAAAATTACAGTTATGAAAGAGCAATAAAAATAATTTCATAGAAAAGAATTTTCTGGTTGGAGGATCACCACAGCATGAGGAACTGTATTAAAGGGTCGCGGTGTTAGGAAGATGAAGAACCACTGTCCTAGCCAATGGCATCTGAAGTCCGAGATGAGATTTCACTGAAGCCTATGATGCAGTGAACACTTTCCTCCGGCCTGAAAGTATCAGATCAGAAGCACCACTCATAAAACAGAATTAAGCTTATCGCAAAAATGTTCAGAGTTTAAGTAGGAGAAACTTTATCAGAGCTGCTTATCACACTGAGAACTGGCTTCTCCCAGGGGAGGTGGTCCTGAGAAATCTCCAGGGGAACTTGTCTTCATACAATTGAGAAGATGGACATAAACAGGTCCAATTTTTGGGCAACCGCTTTCTTTTTATGCAGGGCGTTACCCAGAGCTGGTCTCTTCCCACAGGACTTAGTTCAGCTCACGGTGTGGAATACACCTCTCTTCTTTGGTGCTGCTGTAAGATGTCACTGAACCTTGATCTGGAAGATGGTGGGCCTGACCCCACATACCAAGTTTTTGGAAGGCATCTTCCCCGGCATGTCTTGTCTGAGCTCTTACCATGACCAGAAGGCATGGATGTATGTACGGTGTTACCCATGATTGGAAAGCAAGCACACAGACCTGCTGGAATTTCTCTGGGTACATTGTCTTTGCTGCTTTTGAATTGATTACATATTGTTTCTTGTTTTGGGATAATTCAATCAGTCAGAAATTGTTTTCCCAAACAAATGAGGTAAATTTTATTATCTGAAAGTTTAAAATACAGTGTCAGCAGCTGGAGGGATGGCTTGCTGCATGAGCATGAGGACCTGGGGTTGGATTTGCTGCATCCGTGGAAAAAGCCAGGTATAGCAGAGGAAGCCTGTGATGCCAGGGGAGGGGAGAAGGAGACACGGGGATTCTGGGAAATCATTGGCCATCCACTGTAGCCAATTGCTGATCTCCAGGCTCGGAAACAGACCCTGTATCAAAAATTAGGTGGTGGAGAGTGATGAGAAAGATACCCAGTGTAGACCTCTGGCCTCTACATGCACATGCGTGGTTGTGTGCACCGGTGCAAATATATGTGTACATATCACACACACACACACACACACTCACTCACACTCACACTGTCATTGTATTGGATAACTCTGCAGTGAAACGGTGTGTTCACACATTAGAGCGTGGGAAGTCCAGTGCCATGTCTTCCCACTTGGCTGCGGCTTCTAGCTTCTGTGATGAATGGACATATGAGCTCAAGCAACATAAGGTCTTGTTGTAAAGGCCAGAGCAGCAAAAAACAGCAGGTTGGAGTGTGTAGGCTTCCAGCGGGGTTCTTATTGGATTGTAGCTGTTTAAGAATAACTTTTTAGTCCTGTGGAGAAACTCAGGGATTCAGTCCTCAGGGGGTGTCCAGGGATCTAGGAGCCTGGGGAGTGTCGTGCCTTGAGCAGAACAGAATGGAGCAAATGCCTGCAGCCTGGGCTGTCGCCACGGACAAGCTAAGGGATCAAGGAAAGAGTAGGAGTATCTTGAGGAGCCTGGTTCTGGGAAATTGTGACTCTGTCTGCGTGAGGTAACAGGAGCTATTGTTGAAGTATCAAGTATTCACTTCGGTAGAATTTTCTGATTGCTGAAGCTAACCTAATTAGGGTTCAAACCAAAATTGTCTGAAAACATTTTGATGTTCATCATGGTAAAATGAACCGCACACCCTTATCTCCCATCTTAATGACACATTGAATGATTTTTTTCCTTTTGTCTGCCTCTCTTGATCTTCATTATACAATTCAGAAAGCATGTCCAGGGTGGAGGTATGTGGAGTGATTGCTACTAACCAATTTTTCCGTATTCTTTATCTCTGATTAGACAGCCATGGCACTTTAAACAATTTATCTTTATGTTTATTTATTACAAAATTGTGCATCGTTGTACCTTGGAGAGAAAAGTGACGTCCCCACACGGACACTGATAATCAGCAAAGGAGTGCATTGAGGGCACGGGAGGAGGGATGTAGAACAGCGCCAGTAGAGGCTTGGAGCAGGAGGAGGCTTGGGGATGATGCTCAGCTCCAGTGTTAGTTTTGTTGTTGAAACGTCCTTGCACCTGCAGGCTGCCGAGGTTCATGGAAAGTTCTGTGATTTTCCGTGTCCTCTGCAACCGTCAGTACTTTCTTCTGCAGTTGAATACTGTGGGCCTAGAGGGACGGCCTGTAATTGGACCCCAGTTCCACCATTGTCTCCCCATGTGTGTACCATGAGCAGATTCTGAGATTGTACTTCTGGAGACCCTTGAGATGGTCCACTTTGAATTGAGGAGAACAGGTCTTTCTTTGAACTTTATGTCAAGCAGCCCTGTGTAAAAAATCTTTTCCTGTCCTGATAGCCAGCACCCAAACAATGACACAGAGGCTTATTGATTATGAAAGCTTGACCAATAGCTTAGGCTTGTTTCTAACTAGCTCTCATAACTTAAATTAACTCGTTTTTTTTTTTTAATCAATCTATATTCTGCTCTGTGGCTTTTTACCTTTTTCTCATTATATGTGTCTGACTTGTTCTGTGTCTGGCTAGCATCTTTGCCTCTCTTCTTCCCAGAGTCCTCTCTGTGCCTGGAAGTCCTTCCAATGCCTCCTGCCTAGCTATTGGTCATTTAGCTCTTTACTAAACCAATCAGAAGCTGCCTTGGCAAAGACACCCCTTCACAGTGTGCAAAAAGATTATTTCATGATGGTCCCGAGGTGCAGGCAGCATCTGGAGGGACTGTGACCTTCAACTGATTATCTCTCTGTGCCTAAGGTAGATTTTGGAGCAGGACAGAGCTGACTTGAGTGCCCACTGGCTGTAGAAGTGCCTTCCTGCTGCATGGGAGAGCCACGGCAGGCACCACAGCACCTGATGCTCTGTGCCTTGTGGCGGGTGGCGTCATGCCCCCAGTTCCTAGCTCAGCTCACCTCACTCCATTTCCATGACTTAAGTAAATTAGTGGGTATGGTGCACTTAGAGAAGTGCAGGGGAGTTTTGTTTGATGTTTTCAACTCTCCTTTCCCCTGTAATATGACTCTTGTGAGTCTGAAACTGAGTGCTCTCGTTATTAATGTTCCCCAGCTCTTCCTCTAAGAAGAAAACTCCTGGCAATATATTAGGAGTAATTTAGTGCGTTATAATGCTTGTATGTCTTAGTGGTGTTTATATACATTTAATATGTATACTTGGAAAGAGCCAAAGGGAGTAAGTGCTGATGCTAAAATGTGAAGAATTTGATCATGTGACAGGGGAAAAAAATTCAGAATGTGTGTGTGTGTGTGTGTGTGTGTGTGTGTGTGTGAGAGAGAGAGAGAGAGAGAGAGAGAGAGAGAGAGAGAGAGAGAGCGAGCGCACCCTGGTGCTACATGAAGACATTAGTACCTATAATCAGTGACTGTAACATTGACAATTAAATAGCTTTGTTCCTTCAACATTCTGGAATTGTTATTTTTTACGGTTTTGATATTTAAATTACACCAGTATAGAGTGGATCATCTCAAGTGTTTTAGAAATTTGGTTTTAAATTAATGTTCTCGTGGGCTTTAGCCTCTTCTGGTTCATTTCTTCATAGTGGAGGACATGGTTAACTCACTTTCCTTAGTGTCCTGAGTGCAGAGCACTTTGAAATGGGCCCCTGTATGGTCCCTGTGTTGGACTTTCTGGCTGCACTGTTAACATTAAAGCTGAAATAGCCATGAAATATGTGAAGTGTGGATCAATATCTAATGGTTGGCATATCCTCCTGAAGCCAGCAGAGTGGAAAAGGAAGTATTGCCATCTTTGAATAATTTTGTTTTAAAGAAATATTTATTTTATATTTAATTATGTGTCTGTGCATTTACACTTGAGTGCAGTGCCTGCAGAGGCCAGAAGAGGGCATCAGATCCCCCTGGAACTGGAGTTTCAGACATTTGTCATCTGCCCTACAGGTTGGGCCTTTTCAGGAGAACAATTGGTCGTAACCAGTGAGCCACCTTTCCTTCCTCCAAATTGTAATATTTAAATGTTTCTGTTGAATATAGCCTCCACTTCAGCTTAAGTTGCTTGTAGGGGCTTTTTCTGTCTGTCTGTCTGTCTGTATGCCTATCTATCTATCTATCTATCTATCTATCTATCTATCTAATCTGTCTATCTACAGAAGTGAGAATGTTGGGAGTGATCCATGGAAAGCAGTTGATTTGCGTATTTATTATGAACTATTATTTGGAAGAAGAGGATTATGTGAATACACAGCACCAACCCCAGTTTAATAAGAAAATTTGTGTTACTTTAATTCTTGAGCATTGACTACTATTGGGTTGAGCAGTCTTCTGGGTTCCATGCAGAATTTCATAGTGACTTTTGGTTCTGAGTCATGAGGCTAATGGAGATCTTCTCACTTCAGCAAACAGCAGTTGCTTATTTATTTATTTATTTAATTTATGCTCCCTGTTGAGATTAAGAAAGCCGAACATATTTAAGATCTCCCTTTTGCGTTTGATTGGAGGCATGAGTTGGGAGGAGCGAATGCAGATAAAACACTTAAGGCTAACTAGTCCATGTGTAAGAATGTGTTAATGTTTACGTGTGGTGAGAGGGAAAGTCTCATCCCATAATAAGCTCTTGGAACGGGCAAAGATGTCTGTATTGGGTTGTTTTTCTCAGTTTGATACAAACTAGAGTCATTTGGGAAGAGGAAACCTCAGTTAAAGAATTAATTGCCTTCAACAGGTTGGCCTGTGGGGCTTGTTTGTGGAGCATTTTCTTGGTTAATGATTGATGTGGGGAGGTCCCACCCACTGTGGGTGGGGCTATTCCTGGGCCTATGGCCCTGGGTTGTATAAGCAAGCTGAGCAAGCCCATAAGCAGCACTCCTCTGTGGCCTCTGCCTCAGTTCCTGCCACCAGGTTCCTGCCTTGACCTCCTACCCTGGCTTCCCTCAACAATGGACTGTGTGTGACCTGCAAGCTGAACTAAACCCCTTCCTCCCTGACAGAAAGCAAACAGGGTGGACTTTTAAAGCTGCATTTTGGGGATTAAAACACATAAACCATGCAGGGCAGTGGTGGTGTGTGCCTTTAATATCAGTACATGGGAGGCAGAGGCAGGCAGTTCTCTGAGTTCCAGGCCAGACTGGTCTACAAAGTGAATTCCAGGATAGCAGGAAAGTGAGACATAGAGAAACTCTGTCTCAAAAACCAAACAGAAAACAAAGCAAAACAAACTCCCACCCCCCAAAAACAACCAAATAACAACAACACAACCAAAGAACAACAAAAACACATAAGCCTCCTTTTGAGAAAACTGTGGCAAGACTTGTCAAACAGGCAGAAATTCCATATGCAAGAAAGTTATGCAGGCTTAGCTTTTAAGTTGCAAAAACAACATTATGGCATTTGGGTGGAAGACTTCTTACTCTGCAGGAGATAAGAGGTAGCAAATGGTATTGCCTCCAGAGTTGATGCAGGTGAGAATGGCCTCTGACCTGTGTGTCTAATCCCAAATTGACTGTAATTACTGTGTGGTAGCTTTGAACAGGTCTGGCTCACAGCTGCTGCTTGAGGACTTCTTAATGAGGAAAAAAGAGGAGAAAAATCCCCACCTCAACAGCCCTGCCTAATGTCCTGTCTTCTCCCTTTATCCCTCTTATTCCATCTTCATTTCCTTCGCATACTTGCACATGGATTTATTATTTAAATTTTTATTTATTTTTATATGTATAGGTGTTTTGCCTGTACATATATCTGTGCATCAAATGTATGCAATGCTTGCAGAGGCCCAGAGGGCATCAGATCCTGTGGGTGCTGGGAATCAAACCCTAGTCTTCTGGAAGAGCAGCCAGTGCTTTTAACCATTGAACCGTCTCTCTAGCTCTGCAAGCTAGTCTTTAAAATGTTAGTTTTAGTTTGGCTTTGGTGGAAAACACTCAATCTTACTTATGAGTTGTCTAAACACAAGCCAGGAAAGGCTGCAATTAAAAAGGAAAAGCTTCACCCCGTGCTCTTTGGTAGTGAGAGGGGTTGCTTTATTGCTTTCATTTAGAATTTCAAGTTCAATCAATTCCTAGTCTGCGTACTGTGTGTCATGAACACATGCTTGAATGTCCGCTGAAGTGATGTACAGAAGTACATTCGACTAGAGTTTAAACCACTTACAAAGTTTCCCGAGTGAAATGTGTTAATAACATTGCTGTATTACGTGACTTAGGTAAAACACAGACAAGGAAGGGTGCCGAATAAGTAAAGATAATGAGTTTCAGTAAAGCCACATTATTAGAGTTGATATTTTCTCTCAAAATCAAGGACTAGCTCTTATCCACAAGGCATTCAAAGGTTGACCGGAGGGAACGTCCACATGAGCGTCAGCTCTCTGGCCTAATGGCCCAAACGAAAGGTAAGAGGAAGCAGGGACCGTTAGACTAATGGTTCAGTTCCAAGAGCAAACCGTGAGCTCCCTTTCAATGTGGCTTGCTGAAAATTGATGGGGATTTTTAGCACTTAGCATCTTATCCTCAAAGCACTTTCCAAATGCTGAATAATTAATTGCCACAGCTCCCATGTGGGGGTAGAATAGCATGTGGGGGATGTCTTTCTGTGTACCAGGAAACCATTGTGTGACAGCCTGGAAACGTTCATTTTTATTTCGTTATTTTTAAGGGTGGCTTTGCTTCCCAAGGTGACCGGTGTTTTCAGCATTGTCCTGGTTTCTAGTGACAGGGTCAAAGGAAAAACAGTCAAGGACTCAGAACACTTGAAAACTTTCTTTTCTTCTCATGGTTTATGCTGACTTCATGTGTGTGTGTGTGTGTGTGTGTGTGTGTGTGTGTGTGTGTGTGTGGTGTAGGCCTGCACATGTCACAGTGTGCATGTGTACATTCAAGAACAACCTTAGGTATCAGCCCCCACTCTACCTTGTTGGAGGTCAGGTCTCCTCTGGTTTTCCTGCTTTAGAAGGCAAACTAGTTGGCCTTGGAGCTTCTGGACTCTCGTCCTCTGCTTCCCATCTCCCTTATAAGGAGCATGGAGGGTGTAAACCCTTCACTATGCATCGCACCAGGCTTGTGTGTGTGTGTGTGTGTGTGTGTTTGTGTGTATATGTATGTGTGCACCCTTCACTATGTGTTGCACCAGGCTGGTGTGTGTGTGTGTGTGTATTCTGATGATTTACACCGGGAGCTCACACTTGCATGGCACACGTTTTATCCCCGGAGTTGTCTCCCTAGCCCGGATTTCACTTTTCATTCTCACTGTTGCCTGCTCATCATTTGCTCGTAGGTTTTGAGAACGAAAGTGTAAATATTAGTACATCTAGTGTTTGCAGTAAGTGCAGCTACCTTGTGCCCACAAGATGGGAAACTCAGCGCGATTACAAGGAACAACTCTTAAGTGGTCCCCAAAGAAGCCACATACAAATATTTTTAACGAAGGAATGAATCTTCCCCAGAGTAGCCCCCCTCCCCACCAGCACTGACTTATTCGGGGACTGAGGTAGTGTGACTATAGACTGTGAATCTAACAGTGCTTTATAGGTAGGGTCTGGATGACTTGTGTTCGGAATGAAATTATATTAAGCAGTTACAGAATGAGAAGGATTGAATGATGATAACTTAATTGTACTGAACATTTAACAGATGCATAATAACTATAGAAACTTCTGGGGTACAGTGTGATTGCAACCTGTAAGGTTGCAATCAGAATCCTGTCTCCTACCTGTTCTGAAGCCTACCATTAGTTTAGGCAAACAATAGTTAGACTGCTGGCTATAGTGCACCCAAAAGCATCCCTTCCACCTAACTGCACCTTCAAACTGGTTGACTACCTTCCTATACCTTCCTCTGCTTCCGTTTCCAGACGAGAGTCTAGGTCAGGGAATACAGTGACCATATACAGCTCTGCTGGTGATGTATCTGACAGGGTAGAGAGAGGGCCCATGAGTAGAGAGGATAGGATCCTGGAGGAAGGCGGGTGGTTGGAATTTGCATGGCGACTCTGCCTTTCCAGACAATACCTGCAGTAGTCAGTCTAATTCCGGGCTTGTTTGGTTTATCTTGCCAGCGACAGGAAGTCTACTGATTAGCTCTCTGGGGAGAATCAGAGTGAAGTCACCACGGCCTGTGTGGAAGGCCAGCCGTAGCTCAGGTTCTCAACCTTCGAGATAGGAAAAAGCCGGGATCTTGCTTTGAGAGCTATTAATCCCCTTATGTATTGAGCAACTTACCACACAGCAAAAAGAATGCCGTGGTAATTATCTCTGACGAATGCTGAGTGTGTGGTAAGTACTTTAATGGTGGAATTAGATTCCTTGTCACTTCAGAGAGGTGAAGTCCTAGAAATTACTGGTGTGACTCACACTTGTTTACCAACAAAGGCAGTGTTTACTAACCTTGAGGTCTGGGGCCTCCAGTTTTGCTTCCAGAAAGTCCATGAACTGCCAAATATTGTATACAGCATGTGTGTGGGTGTTCATAAATGTGTGTGTGTGTGTTTATGGGCAGGAAATGCCTTCAAAGTGTTTGTGATGGTGCTGGAGCTTCAAAGTACAGAAAACATTGAATGTTGGGCACAGACAGACTAGTGTTCCTTAAGAATATTTGCAGGATCCCATGCAAAAAACAGTCCTCCACTCCTTTAAAATCCGAATAAAAAGGAAATGGCAGTCAGTTGACTCCAGGACATCACCTCTGAAGATCTGGGGTTTTAGTTTTATCAGAAAGTGTAAAGATGCAATGAGAACCCATGCACATGTTTAACCAGTGTATTAAATCGGAAGAGGCAGAGATCAGATCTGTTTCGTCTGCCGCTACTCTTGTTGTGAGGCCTGAATTAAGAATGCCTGGAAGACCAGGGCACCTTCAGTGGACACTTGTAGCTCAGCTTACATTTAGACAGAAGATCCTATGGTGGCATGTTTACCAACTCAGGATTATAAAAACGACAAGACCCCGTGATTTCATGTGAGAACAAATTTGTCAGGTGTGTTTCCACATTCCTTCTAATTAAAATATTTTTAGTCTTAATACAACATTTTGATCATATTCTTTCCCCTTCTCCAGTTGTTCCCAGATCCTGCTGGAGAGAGAGCTGTTAAATGCCAGGTTCATAACTGTTTCCGTATTCTTAAGGGCGAGTGTGTCCACAGGGCCAAATGCCTGCTAACTTTGATATGAAGTATCCTATTTGAGAATTTGGTGGGTATTGAACATTCTTCTTTCCGATCCCTGATTTGAAATGCATTCTGAAAACTGAAATGGGCCTTCCAGTGAATCATCTGAGACGATCACCCTCCTGAGGTGGGAAGGGATGTTTGGGGAGGAAGGGAACACAACTGGCTGCCATAAACCTTTGAGTTGCTTCATCATCTTCCAGGTAACCTTGTGCGGCTAAGAACTTCATGAAGGCAGAGCTTACATAGAGAAAATTAGTGTCTGAGGTCTCTTTCCCCTGCATTAGCATCTGAGGTTAGGATGTTTTTGGTTTGCTTCCCTTCTTTGAAAAATTAAAATGATAGAGCCCAGTCATTACTATAGACCTCCAGATAGGTTGCTAGCTAATTACAGAGAAAAATGCTTGGAAACCAGTTGTGATGTTACAGTTTATCACACTCCCTTGGTTCTTCATTTTGTGTGTCCTGAGTTTCACAGTCTCTTCACTGAGTTGCCAGTTACAGCTTTTCCTGTGGTCATCTGCTAGCATTGTTATCATATTGACTCTTTTTTTTTGTGACAGGATATGCTTTAGTTACTTTTCTATTGCTGTGACAAAATGCTATGACCAAGGCAACTTATTGAAAGAAAGCATTTAATTGAGGGCTTGTTTGCAGTTTTCGAGGGTTAATCCTTGGCCATCATGGTGGGTAGCATTGCAGCCGGTATGGTGCTGGAGCAGTATCTGAGAGCTTACATGTTGAGACAACAGCCACAGACAGACAGACAGACAGATAGATAGAACTAGTTTGAAGGCCTTTTGAGACCTCAAAGTCCATTTCCAGTGGCCACACCTCCTCATCCTTTCCAAACAGTTACACCAACTGCAAAACAAGAATTCAAATATATGAGCCTGTGTGGGCCATTGTCATTCAGACCACTACATTGTGTCACCATGACTGGCCTTGAACTTGATATCTTCCTGTCTCAGCCTCTGGGTTATATATGTGTGCCACTGTATCCAGTTTTGGACTCTTCTGTTTTAAATCAGCCTTTTGTTTTGGAATGTAGAAAACAAAGGAACCTAATTAAGTTGGGAACCCCAAGTTGTTTCCCTGTCATTCCTACTAGAGCGCCCTAGATGCTCTCCAGATGACCCTCAGTTAAACCTAGGGTGATTCTTAAGCTGTGCTCAAAGGTTTGCTTGAGCATTTGATTTTACCTCTCTTATGTTCAGACTTGAAGTTGGCTCATAATGACTTGGGATGTGTGGTTATGAAAAGCTTAAACCTTTGGGATGGTTCCATGCTCTTTAGGCATGGCTAAAACTCCTCAGAAGGTCAGTGCCAAGCTTTCTTACCCTTAAGGTATAGTCTTCCATGGTCAGATTAAGTATGGCCTAGGTAACACTTAATATAATATGCACATTAAAAGGCTTGCCCTTACTCTGTGTTACTAAGCACAGTTTTTTTTTTAAATTGACTTTATTGGGCTCTACATTTTTCTCTGCTCCCCTCACTTCCTCTTCCCGTCCCTTTAACCCTCTCCCATGGTCCCCATGCTCCCAATTTACTCAGATATTGTTTTTTTTTTACTTCGCATGTAGATCAGATCCATGTATGTCTCTCTTAGGGTCCTTGTTGTCTAGATTCACTGGGATTGTGATTTGTAGGCTGGTTTTTTTTTTTTTTTTTTTTAAATTAATGTCAAGAAGGCACTTATTGTTCTCTGAGAGCCCTTGCCTCTAGCAAGCAGAGCACACCTGAGAAAATGCTGCTATCAATAAGCCAGGCTTAACTCTATTCTTTTCTGTCTGGAATTATTTCCCAAGCTCTCTCAGGCTTTATGCGGATGTAGTTGTCCATGTGGGCACCATTCTGTTGTCTGAGGTTTCTGTCCTGCCCCGTTCCCACAGTTGTTAAGTTCCAAAGAAATCACACGGAGGTCCACATTAGTTATAAACTGATTGGCATAGTAACTCAGACTTCTTATTAACTCTTATAACTTATATCAGCCCATTATTCTTGTCTATGTTAGCCACGTGGCTTAGTATGTTATTCAGCGAGGCAGTCACGTACAGCCCCACTGAAGGATTCTAACTGTTGGGTTAATCATTGCATTATAATTCAACAGTTATCTGTTGTTTTGAGCCCCTGTACCATTTTGGGAAAATCAGGTGTGCAGCCTATGCCATGCCGCTGTCTACCAGACGGCTACCAGGATGCCGTAAGAACGGCTTCAAGTGCAGAGGGAGTCTGACAGATGCTGTGGCAGCTCTAACCTCTCCTGCGTTCACAGGGACAGTGAAGATGTACCACGGACTGTTGGCACCCTTAAACCCCATGTGGTACACTTTGAATATTCTCATTCTATTCTCTTGTCTTTCTTGAGACTATTACGAGCATTTCAGCCCGTCAGTACTTCTCTGCAGTCAGACACACTCAAGTTGCGCGGTATCTGGTTTTCACACGTGCTCTTTTTCTCCCCTAGGTATTGTGGGATACCGCAGTAGATTTAGGTTTTAAAGACAGCTGACTTTTCTGTTGGGGCTAGTGATTTGAAATGAAAATGCTTTTAGTCATGATAAAAATTTATGAGTGCCTGGAAATGGAGAAAATAAATTATGATTTTTTTTCCTCTGATGAACTATTATTTACAGCTTTTAAGGAGATTCTGGTGTTTTTATTTCATTACTATTTTTATTGCTATTATCCTAAGTTTTCTATTAGTGCATACTAGTTGTATAATATGGGCTCACTGTGGCGGTTCCAGATGTGCCCATGACACATTTTAGCCATAGGCACCCCTCGCCCCTCTCGAGTTTCCCCCTTTCCCACTGCTCCCCTTTCCTCTTCTCTAGTCGTCCCCCTTCTATTTTCATGCCTTCTTTTCTCTATATTTTTTTTAGGTGTGAGAAAATAGGCAATAATTGTCCGAGTCTAGCTTCCTTTACTGAGCACAGCGTATGTGTCCTTTATTCTTGCTGTTTGTGTTACTGTCTTTTGTTGTTAGTCCGGCTCCTGCTGTTGCATTGTGTTGCTGCGTTTCAAGGAGGGTGCTATGCTTTCCATGGGTTATACTCAGTTTCCTAAGATGTTTGGCCACGGATGTCTCTGAGAATTAAACATCTACTTTTTCCTCTTTCCACTGAACTCCGTGGCCTTGCTTATTTTTTATTTCTGTCTACGCGCCACCTTGTGTCTTTCGAAGCCTGTTTTGCCTGCAGTGGTTTTGCACATGTTTCGGATAGTCTTTGCAGCCTCCAGTGTGGAGCCTGTGTGGTGTCCACCTGAAATCCTCTGTTCTTACCTGACAACATGGATGCTGGCTGAACGTGGCTCACTCTCGGGAAGTCTCCCGTGGCTGCTTTGGACAAGTGGATGCTGCACGTCTGATCTCATAATCTTTCTGTAAACAGCGAGCGAGGTCATGGTCAGCCTGATCTGTCTTTAGGCTGATGACTAGCCATTATCTGGCTTAAAGAGGGAACCGTGGCGTTCACTCAGATGCTGTCAAGAGAAATATCTTCAGCCTACTCAGTAAATTCCTAGAGCCCAACTAATGGTTTCAGGAAATGTTGATGAAGCTGTGTTTTCCTTTAGTGTTTAATTTACTTTGTGGCCAGTGTATATGTATTTATTGTTGTTGTTGTTGTTATTATTATTATTATTATTATTAATTATTTTAGAGTAACCAAGGGGCTGGAAAGATGGCTCAGTGGTTAAGAGCACCTGCTGCTCTTGTGGATGACTGGAATTCAGGTCCCAGCACCGAGGCCTGGCAACTCCTAACAGCCTACAATTCCAGCCTGAGGGAACTGGATGTCTTCTGACTTCCCAGGGCACCTACATGCATGTACACGTGAGTGTATGCACACACACGCGCACACAGATACACACACAGTATACTGTGTGTACACAGAGACACACAGACACACTTTCACACACACACAGACACACACGCATGCATACACAGACATGCTCATACACACACACAGACACACACCCAGACACATATGCACAAACACATACACAGACAGACATGCATACACCGACATGCATATACACACAGACACACACTGACATGCAAACACAAATTCTCACACAGACACACAGACAGACACTCATGCACACATGCACACAAATAACAAAGAAAACACTGGAAAAGTCTTAGAAAACATCTTATTCTTTCACACAAAAAGCAAGCTCTTTGTGATCCCAGTCTCTCCATCATCTCTCCTTCTACTTCCCACTCTTAAGCCAAATAGAAGCCCTGGGAAATTGACTCCTCATCACCAAAGAAAGTCGGAAGAAACATTGCTGTTGAGTCTTGAGCATGCGCATCCCATTCTCTGGCATTAGAAGCTATAGCTTATGATTTTTTTTTTATGTCCCCAGCCTCTGGCATGGACTGGTGCATGGTGAGTATTTAATAAAAAGTATTTAAGTTCAGGTAAGTTGGACTGGAGTTGGAAAGGCCGGAAAGCTGTCAAGAGATAGAGTGTGATATACAGAATTCCAAAAAAATGCCTGAAGAGGGTCAACAGACTTCAAACTGGAATATGATATAACTCATAGACAGAATGTTTTAAAAACATCATTTTTTTTGTGGACATTTATTCATGTGTAAGCCCAGTTAGCTTTGCCACTTTCAAACAGGGCCTTGCATCTTAGTATGTGACTTCATCATATGCTTTTTACCATAAAAAGTTTTTCTTTGTGTCTTTGTGCACACAGTCCTTTTAACATGTGTGTCTGTGTGCACATGTGTGTGTATTTGTATGTGTGATGGTGCATGTGGGTTTGTACGCATCTGAAGTCCAGAGAACAGCCTCTGATGTTGTTCCTCAGGCAATGTGCTTACTTTTTCTGTGATTGTATCTTTTACTGGCCCGGAAGTGGCCAAGTAGGCTAGTCCATCAGGCCAATGATTCCCTGGGATCTGCTGGTCTCCACCTCCCCAGAGCTGGGGCTACAAGCAATCTTTTTGCTTGTTTTATTTTTTCCAGTATGGTTAGCTTTTGTTATGTGGGGTTCTCAGGTCTTTGTTTGATGGTGCTGTCTCCCCAGCCTCCGTTTATGCCTTTATGACTTTCCTCATTTTTTTTTTTGCATACTCCTGCAAAATTTAGCCTTTGGTTGGCACTTTAAAACTGATTTATCATTCAGTTGCTTTTAACAACAAAATGGCACAGCGATGTTCGGATGATTCTAAAGGCTGATAAATTTAGGTCCGTCATTACCATCCTTTATTTACAATACAGAAGTCTTTATCTGTAACCCCTGAAACGGACAACAGCGTATAGACCGTGATGGCAGATGATAGATTACCAGTCCAGGGGCTCGTTAGCCAGGGAGCTAGAAATACAGTCTGAGCCTTAGTGCATGAGTGCTAACAATAAATGTTTGTGCTGTCAGAAGGCATCAGCGTTTAGGAGCTTCATGTTGCTGTGTTCTGTAGTCTTGCGCGCACACAGGTGTGTTTCACACGACTCCCGGTGCACGTGGGCGTGAGCTGGAAGAGGTGGAGTCCTGTCTCCACCATGCTTAAGATTTCTAAGCCTGCCAGTGTTTAAACAAGAGGGTTTAAATTGTGGACTCTTAGCTGGGAATAAATACATGCAAGTAGTAGAATTGCTTCAATTTAAATTTGTCTGATGATCTTTTTTATGTAAAGAGCTTGGCGTGCTTCACGGGTCTTCCTAGAGCCACGTAGCTCTCCCTGGTCTTAGGTCGGGCACCAGTTACTTTGTTGCGGTTGAGTACACAGACAGAACGAAACCAGAGGTTTGTTTGTGTTACCTGCGCCAGGGTTTGTAAGAGTACAGCTAAACTCCTGTGTGTCATAACTGTAGTGTGACATCATCAAAGAAGTTGACTCCCTGTCCCGTGTCTCACTTGCTGCCATACAGACCACAAAGATGCTGTACATATAGCTTTTGCTTGTGCAGGGTGTCCGCTGCCATAGAATCAGCCTGGGTTCTGTTTTCCTTCTGCAGTGTGAGAGCTCAGGTCTAGTTTCAGATTTACCTAAGTGCCTACCATTTTGAGGTTCCTAGTTCTATTATTTGTATATTTTGTTGGAATTTCTTGATTGGTTTCTCACTTGAATGGGCGCAAGGTGGTTTTTGATACAGTCACTGTCTTCTTCGAATCCTCGTAAGCAGGGCCACAGCTAGACAGAATGGTGTCTGGGAAAGTGTCAGGGAGGACGTCTAGTCTTCTGAGACTGGGAAGACGGGCCAGAGGGTGAATACTGGTGCTCACCCACCATTAGGGGAGCTCAGCGGAAGTGAGTCGGAGAAGCAAGGAGGCAGTGGCACCAGAACTGGGGGCCATACATTTTGATCGAAGACTCATGGGATGTGGAAGTTTGAAGCAGAGGTAGAGACTAGATGAGCAAGCTGCTGGTTGGCTATTTCAGAAGGACAGAGATGCTGCTAATGTCATCGTGCATTGGTAGTGTGTGTGTGTGTGTGTCTGTCTGGTGTGTGTGTGTGTTTGTAACTGGGGGCCATTTTGGGTGGGACAGGTAGTTTTGGGTTGGGACAGCTATTAGAAAACCAAGCAGAGTGGTAACAATGAGACAGAAACTTTCCTTGTGTAGGGAAAGATGTGTTAAGAACGAGAGAGCTAACAATAGAGGAAGCCTTAGAGATCCTGGCAAACATCTGTGCCTGGCTTGCTTCTGTTTTCCTTTCATTTTATATGCTTTATTTTATCTTTTGTTGAGACAAGGACTCATTATGTAGCCCAGGCTAGACTTAAATTCACAATTTTCCTGGCTCGGTCTCTGGAGTGCTGTGGTTATAAGTATGGCCACGATGCTGGGCAGAATGGTTTTAGCTGCAGGCCAGTGTTTTGCCTCATAAAGTTCTGACCGAGGGTGAGTACAGCTCTTGACCTCTCGTGAAGCACCAATAAAGCAGAAATTGAGTGGCCTCTGCTCGTATTTTTCATTGAGTCTGTAGAAACCTCTTTTTCCAGGCTGCTTGGATGTGAAGGCATCAGTCAATTTTACCATGTGGGCGTGCCTTACCATTGAGAACTTAGCTTGCACTGTATCCTGGTTTCCTGTTATTTTATTTTTTTTAAATCATGGTCCTTTTTGCTGTTGTATTTTTTGAGACAGGGTTTTGCTACATAGGCCGTCTTGGATGGTGTTCACTACATAGCCCAAGCCATCCTTGAACTTGTGAAAACCCTTATGTATTGAGTGCTAAGACCACAGGCATGTGCTATCTTGTACCTGATATATGTACCTGACCCATTTTTCAACTGGTTGTTTCTGTGGCTAGTATTATGACTGTGCACCTCTCTGTGTGTTGGTAAATATGTTAAGTGGTGAAAAACTCACAAAGAGATCTCCCCATACGGACTGAATGTTTGTCAAGCCTCCATTAATATCCTGGAGATCCGATCCAATCCTGGGCCTGATGGTGTTTGAGCAGGGTGTTTGGGGGGCGGTAATTGGGCCATGAGTGGGTCCAGTCCTCTTATAAGGAGACGCAGGGGAGAGATTCCTTTCCGTTCTGAGGGACACAGAAAGAGCACACTCTTCTGCCAACCAGGAAGAAGACGTATCCCAGCATCTGGATTGGCTAGTGCGTGAGCTTGGATCTCCCATCCAGAACTATGAAGAGTCAGTGTTGTTGGTGTGACACCGTTCCATGGGATCTGCTGAGCTGCGCATCTCTGTACCCTTCTCAATACCTGCTCACACTTTTGCTGACAGCATCCTTGTGAATGTTTCCTTGGTGCTTAAGCATGAATTGTTTTCCTCAGTGGTACTCTCAGGTCTCTGGTGAAATTGGGTTTTGGTGAATGGGGACAGGTAGAGAGCTGAGCTTTAGGTACCCCCATCTTTGGCTTAGTTGATTCTCTGCTAGGAAGTATAAAAGTGCCTCCAGCTGCGTTCTCTTGACTTTGTTTACACATCCCTGTACACAGCACTTCAGAAAGAATGTCGGTCCAGGATGATGCTGACGAACAGCTGATAGAAAATGATGGGATTGAGGGAGAAAGGCCAGGAAGGAAGCTTTGGTGATGCTGCAGAGTTTCTAGACTCTTTGCGTTTCCTGATCAGGAAAGTTGGTGAAATGATAGATTCATTTATTTTTTTTCTAAATCTTTCACATCATGCAATGCTCACAAACTGGTAATATTTGTGAAGCATGCAGATAAATAGTGTGATTACCTTGTGGCCGGAGGTCATGGCCTGGGCTCTGACTGTGACTGGCCCTGTCTGTTAGCATGCAGGAGTGAGTGATGAGTACCTGGGCACCCGTGACTTGTCCCTCGTGCTGGCTGGAAGTGTCAGCATCCATAGCTCACACGGTAGCAGCTTCATCCAGGGAAATGGATTCCGAGTTGGGAGCTTGGCTTCTGTTTGTGTGTTTGTGTGATTTCCTAATGTTCTTAGGACCTTTTGTTTGTCTTGTGTGACCTCTAACCTGGACTCAGTATGATACTTCCTTCTTATCTGTTAACACGTGTTGAGAAAATAAACAGATACTATGGAGTTGTGAGTGTCTTCAGAGTTGTGCCTGTACTGCCTGCCACCACAGTGTCATAGACGTCTGGAAGTCACTGAGCGTGTCCGTCTTTCTCTGTCTCACTCTGGATACCTATACCACCACAGATGGGCTTGTCTTTCTTTCTTTCCCCCCCATGAGTTCATCTGTTACTTCTGATTGTTCTTTTGGGTTACTAGGAACTTTGCATTCAAAGTTGGAGGTACAGGTGGTGATGCGCCCAGAAACACCTCATTGTCATAACACCACCCAATTAAACTAATCTCCTCCCTGTCCTCAGGCTCAGCAGCTTCAGCTCCATGGCTCTGGTACTTGAGGAGGTGATGCTTGATCACAACTTCTCTGGGTCTGATCGCTCATAGATGCTCCGCCTCTGCTTCCTTCCCCAGTTTCTAAGGATAGCAGCAGTCAGTGAGCCTTAGTCCAGACCCTTGGGTATCTGGCCCATAAACTCATGAGTTTTAGAGTAATATATAAGTTTTCATCTTACCTCTCAGATCCTGTCTCCTTGGTCATTCACGTCTGGCCCTGGGACTGGATTTCCTCCTGGATGAAGTGGGGACTGGAAACACTAGACGGTTGTGGGTCTTTGTGAAGATCCTAAGTGAGCCCCTCAAAGGGACCAACAAACTAAAACCCAGTGTGCACATGCTTTCTTTGTTGTGGACGGTTCCTGGCATGTTGAGTCCATTGTTTTTATACACAGTATAAAATGTTCTTTCTCCTCTACCCAGTTTTTCGCTCCTATTTTAGGCAATCACGAGTTTCAGAGAATTAGTTATTGCTGAAGATAAATTCACGAAGACCCAGGGATGCATTCCTCCTTTTTGTGGGTCCATTCCTTTGTTATTTATCTCTAATTGCTTTTATATTCTGATTATAAAAAAAAATTGGCGTGTGTGATCATTTTCAAGTTTTTTTCCCCAGCCATAAACATTGTACAAGCAGTGTGTGTTTCTCAGGGTAACCACCTTTCAAAAATACCCTGCTGGGTTGTGGCCAGTCCTCAGCCATGTTCCCAGTCAGTCCTCTGAGTATTATCGGTGTGTTGAGAAATCTGGCCCCTGCTGTATCAAGAGGAATGCGCTTGGTGGTTTCTTTGCTTGGTGCCCCTTTGGGTACATAACATTTAGAGGAAGCTTCTCTTGTCCCGTGTTCCTGGCTGCCACGTTGAGATGAGTCCCTGGAGAAAACATTGGAAAATCTGTTTAGTTACTTCTGTGGAGTTAGCATGGCATGGGTGCTCCGTCAGACAGCAGTTCTCAGTCTCCTTGCTCCAGTTTAGCAAGGTGACCTGCATGAACTTGGGCCTGTTTCAGACAAGTGAAGGGCTATCTGCGCGTGCCTTCTGCCAGCTCTGTGCCAAGCACCCACCTCACTCTACTTTTGCGTATCATCTCCTAGCTTCTCTCCTATCCAAAGATTTGAGTTATACTAAACTCATCTTTTTTTTTAAATCAGGCCCAGAGAGGTAATATTAGAGTTGAGTTATACTCATTTTTTTTTTTTTTTTTTTTTTTGGTTTTTCGAGACAGGGTTTCTCTGTGGCTTTGGAGCCTGTCCTGGCACTAGCTCTGTAGACCAGGCTGGTATCGAACTCACAGAGATCCGCCTGCCTCTGCCTCCCGAGTGCTGGGATTAAAGGCGTGCGCCACCATCGCCCGGCTGAGTTATACTCATTTTGCAAATATTCTTTACTATTTTTTTTTAAAAAGAAAAAGAAGAGTTAAGACAAAGATGTTGGTAGGACAAGGGGGATGGTGGTGCCAGAACTGAATAAAGCAATGTCCTTTTAGGTTTGCCAAGACATTATGGTTTCTTTTTCAAGTGACTTGATGCTTATTGAGCCTGAATAACAGGGAATTTCTACTAATGAATGAGATGTCAGCCCTCCCATCAAAATGCTGCAAATCAATAGTCTAATGAAGCAATAATTGATCTGGCTACTAACATTTATGTAGCTGTGGGAGTGGGTGCTTATTACATAACAGCCTTTCAAAGCTCATTCTGAGCAGAAAAGATTGTGCAAGTTTAAACGAAACGCGCAGAGCACTCCCATTTGCCGCCGTGAGGGGCCTTCAGATGTGTCTCACTGGGGCTTCCTGGCGCAGTGAATGCAGGCTGGAAGGCAGGAGGCAGAGTCGTCTCCGCTGCGTCTCCACTGCGACTCCGGGCTCTCGATCCTTGGCAGCTGGGCTGCAGGTTGGAAGTTCAAGCAGTGTGAAAGTTCAAGCAAGTGGAGATTGGAGGGAAAATAATCTTAACTGCCTCTGAGACTATTCTTGGGAAAGGGCGTTTTCCTCTGATATTAACATGAAGAAACAGATTTTCCATTGTCATGGCTGGTGAGATGGATTCAACTTGGTTATAGTTCACAGTGTGTCCCAATACTCCAGAAAGGCAAAGTCACAGTGCTGAGGAGCCCTTGATGACCCAAGGGAGATTCTACTCTGGTGCTCAGATGACTCTGTTCACCCAGATAAAAGGAACAGCTAGTGTAATCCGTTACCTTGGGTGGTCAGTGTATATAATTCCTCTTTAGAGCAGGTTTCCCCAGTGGACTGTGGTTAATTTTGTTTTGGAGTGTCTACTAGCGGCAATGCTGGTTGTTATGCAGTAGGTTCCATTATTTGGGAGTCTTCTGACCCAATGCATGCGGCTCCCAACCTATTTTTGGGATGCTCTCACAATGTACATATTGGTTGTTTGAAACTCAAAGTTTCTCCCTAGAAAGCAGCGTTGGAGCGGTGCTGATGTCTCCGGTTCCGTGTAAACCCACACGAGTCTATTCCGTTTCTTCTGTTCCCCAAACAATAGGATTAACACCATGCTTTTATTGGTGATCCTGGCATCGTTAGGTGCTCATCAGTTAGCAGCTCTGTCATTTTGACAGCTTGCTTCCATCCTTAGGTTTCAGATGTCAGTCCGTAAAACGAAGCCGTAATAGTACTGGCTTCATGGGCTGGTAGTGAGGCTTAAATAAGTCATATAAAGTGCTTAGTTTGTTGTTTTTATTATTATTACTCTCGTTTGACCACACACTGCAGTAAGTAGGATTTCATGAGTTGACTTTGGAGCCTGACCAACACTTGTAATAATATTCCTCCAGGAACAAGCTCAGTGTCCTCTGCTCGGCAAGGAGGGACTTTGGTGTTCCTGAGCAAATCCTCCCGGTTCTTGCCAGAGCCATCGTGGACTTGTGTAGCCAGTTCTGACTTTCATAGGTTAAGTTTTCATACGAACTGGGCTTGCTTGGTCTGCAAGGACTCTGGCTTCTTGCCTTGCAGTCTCTGGACTCCTGTGTGTCTGCTCAAGTGCGGAGTGATATTTGACTCAGAGGGAATTGCGCGCTGGGTCACAGTTTAGTCTCGTGAGCACCGCTAGGTTTCCTCGTGCTTCAGTGTTGGGTACTGCAAATATTTGCATGCTCTGTTGCATTTTTCCTTGTATTTTTATTTTTAAATATTTATGTGTTGTACGTGCACATTCATGTGCTGGCGTGTAGGGGCCATAGCAGGTGTTTGTAGGTAGGAGGAACACCTTAAGGATTCAATTCTTTCTATCTTCCTTTCCATGGGTTTTAGGAATTGAGCTCAAGTAGTCAGGCTTGTATAGCAAGTGCCTTTACCCACTGAGCTATCTTGCTGACTCTGCCATATATTTTCATTCAGATGAGGGAGATAAAGTATAGGTTCATGGCTAAGAATCATAGTCCTCTTAGACTTTCTTTTCAAAGAATCATGATTCAAGGTGTGTTTTAAAAATTTTCAATATGCTTATTTATTTACTTATTTTTGTGTCTATGAATGTGCGCGTTGAGAGGTCCGAGGACAACTTGTAGAATTCTGTTCTCTTCTACCATGTAGGTCCCGGGGCTCAAACTCTGGTCATTGGGCTTGGCTCCAGGTGACTGTACCCACTGAGCCATCTGGGCAGCCTTCTAGACTTTATACTGCTTGGCATTAGCTGGAACGCATTAGGCATGCCAGTGCCAATTCAGTGTTTATTGATGGAGCCTGCGTAGGAGGAGGGCGAGGAAGGGCCGCAAATGAAGACACTGAGGTCATAATATTCCTTTTCAATGATTATGTCTAAAATTAGGGCTATGGTGGAGATTTTAGAGTTTTTAATTATTAGGGAACAGGTCCATATCTGTAACATGTAAGTGAATTTGTTATGATTTGTCTTCCTGCATTCTTCTGTGATGAATTGGTCATAAAGATTAGGGTGGTTTTAAGAATTTCAAAGTTAGGGCTGGGGAAATGGCTTATTGGTTCAGTACTTGGCAGTCAATTGTGAGTACTGGAATTTGGATCCCCAGAATCCGCCATAAGCAGGATGGGCTTGGTGGCCTCCTGTAATCCAATCGTTAGGGGGTAGAGATGGGGTCCCCAGAGCAAACTTGCTAGACTTATCAGTGAGCTCTGGATTTGATTGAGATGTCTTTCCTCATTGAGTAAAGTGGACAAGCAATGGAACATGATTCCTGATTACCAGGTCTCCTTATGCACGAATACCAACATACACCATAGCCACACATGCAAACATGACTACATACATACATATACTATACATATTTCAAACTTGAAATTTTGAAGGAGGAAGAAAGAGCAGTATAACATCCCACCCCTGCCCCAAGCTATCTCTGTGCACCCACCCCTGCCCCGGCTACCTCTGTGCACCCACCCCTGCCCCGGCTACCTCTGTGCACCCACCCCTGCCCCGGCTATCTCTGTGCACCCACCCCTGCCCCTGGCTATCTCTGTGCACCCACCCC